>NC_060272.1:125442733-125614380 GCF_021613505.1 Equus quagga
GGAGCGTGCGAACTTAACCACTCAGCCACGGGGCCAGCCCCCAAAAGTTGTATTTTAAACAAACTTTCTAGATGATTCTGATGTACACTAAAGTTTGAGAACCACTGCTTGGGTGTGAGTGAGTTGTGAAGCTTTCATGAGAATAGGCTTTGAGGAAAAGAGGTGAATGGAATTTGATGGAAGACCTGCCATGCATCAGGAGCTGTGCTAGGCAATAAATACAGGGTATTTCATTTCATCTTCCCCTCTGCTCTGAAGAGGGTTTTATTATTCCCATTTTACAGATGAGAAAACTCAATCTCAGAAAAATTTAATAACCAGCCAATGATTACATGGCTAGGAAGGCTGGCAGTTGAATCCATACCTCTAGTAATAGAAGTAATGGTTATATAATGTTCATAGGCTTTCAGAGATGAAAGGAATGGTGATGACGCCATTTTATTGAATATATATTCTGAGCAAGGCACTGTACTAGGCATTTTCCATATAAGGCCTTACTAAATTCTTACAACTACCCTTTGAGATAACTAATATTAATTTCATTTTACATATGAGGAAACAAAATCTTAGAGAAGTTATGGAACTTGTCAAAGTACACATAGCTGTACTATGCAAGCATTACATAATCCAGAGGCTGTGCTCATTCCCATAGACACTGTCGTGAGAGCCTTTAGTATCTGAGGAGTAAAAATCATATCTGTTGGGGGCAAAATAATGGCCCCCAAAGATGTCTACATACCTAATCTTCAGAGCTTGAGAATATGTTAGGTTCATGGCAAAGGAGATTAAGGTTGACCTTGAGATGGGAGACTATCCTGGATCATCCAAGTGCGCCCAATATAATCACGAGGGGCCTTAGTGGGAGAGGGAGGCAGAGAGAGAACCGGAGAGATGGCAGCATGAGAAGAACTCTAGTTGATATTGTTGGCTTTGAAGATGACCATGAACCAAGGAATCCAGCCTTTAGAAGCTGGAAAAGACATGAAAATCGATTCTGCCCTAGAGCCTGCAGAAAGCATGCAGCCCTGTCAACACTTTGATTTTAGCCCAGTGAGACTCATTTCAATTTCTGACTTCTGAAACTATAAGATAACAGATTTGTGTTCTTTGAAGCCACTAAGTTTACAGTAGTTTGTTATAGCAACAATAGGAATCCAGTACAGAATCTCTCCAAGTTAGAGAGATTGGAGACTGACTTAACAATTGTACAAGAGTTAGCCTTGCCAGACTTAACTGAGTGACTGATACACACATCATGATTGTTATTTGTGGCAGACACCCTTGGTTACCCATTCCTCCCCTCTGCCTTGCTTTATGGAACCTCAGTTCAGGTTGGCTCTCAGGTGCTATGGGAGAGGTGGCCACTCTCAAGGCCCCGTGGATATCTCAATTAATCTTAGCTAAGTGGGCTAGTTCTACTTCTCTTCCCAGTAGGTGGTTTAGAAGAAGGAATGCAACACAATCCTGGACATGAGGCAGGAAGGAAAGTCTGAAACACGGCATCTGGAAAAGTTTTCCTTATTCTTCAAACAGCCATGAGGAAGGATTCCTTTCTCTTCTGGCCTTTGGATACTGTTCTGTGCTTGAAGCTGATATAGAAAGTTAGAACACATTAGGAAACAAGCCTGACAACAAAAGTCAATACACTGTGAGTGGCAGATAGAAAGGTGGAAAGAATCTGGGTCTTTGATGATGTCGTTGAGCCATTGAATTCACCAACCCTGGAATCTGCTTAATTCTAAACATGTGTCTTATGAGATAAATAGTTTATTGTTTAAGTCAGTGGAGTTGGGGGTTCTCTATTACCTGCAACAGAGAGCCTCCCTAATGATACAATGGGAAATAAATTAGTCATCAGTCTTTGTGCAACATTTACTGTGTGTGGTTTGGTTCCCTTTCCTGTGCCGACTGTGACTCCAAGCTGTTCCCAGGGCACAGCTGGGAAGCATTACAGCTGTATCATTACAGTTGACCTCCTTAAAAGATAATGCATCAGTGGTGTTAGAGCTATGTAATTCTTGGGTTAAAGCTTCCTCCCTAAGATTTCCCACCGTTAAGGATTTGGATTCATCCAACAATCGTGGAAGCAAAATTCGACTACACTTGATGTCTGTTAGAGGTAAGAATGCAATTTGAGTTCCACTGCATGATATTTAGTCAAGTAATCAAGAATACCCAATTCTTACCCACCTTTCTATTAGGTTCTGAGGTTACATGTGCTCAAGCATCAGTGGCAAGGGAGCACGAGGTCATACTCCTTTATTCATTGGGCTTGGGCCCAAGCCCCAATGTAAAACTCTTTGGCAAACTCAACAGGTACCCTTTGGTTTGGGTAAAGGGGCCGAAAGGGAATCTCCAAAGTTGAATCCCACCTCCAGCCTTCCATTTGGGAAAAAAAGAGTTCACTGCTACCAGGTACACACAGATGTGAGAGGAAAGGTGAATATGAGGTGGCCTTGGCTTTTGCCAGCAGAGGTGGCCTACCCATCTTGCCCTGAAGCCACACAGGAGATGGAAACAGAAGAGAGTCACACCTATGTGTGTGATCTTTTAACATAGAGAGACCACTGGCTTAATCAGTGTCATGAAATCTGAACAACAAGATTAGCAACTCCTCTTCCACTGGAAGGGGCAAGCGAATTCAGAGCGGGAGCCGGGAGAGGAGTCCAAGAAGAGTTCCTTCTCAGAGGGCCCAGGATCCAGTCTTTGACCATCTAAGGCTTTCCTTTTATAAGATGGCCAATATTGCACTACTCTTAAAACTGAATGCAAGCTTCATCCATAACCGATTTTTACTTTCCTCTATGACTAGGGTCTTCTCTACGAGGTATTATCTTTATAAGCATTGAATTTCCCATGGCTCTGCTAAAAAGTGAAAAATCATAATCACAACCAAGTCCAGACAACATGCGGACTAATGACACAGTTTAAAATCCTTACTGGAGTGCCACCTCATTATACACAGATGGCGTCTATGTGGTGGTTAGCATACTCATGGGTTGAAACAGCTGGTCTTAGTCATTTTTTGGCAAAACTTCACTTTGGGGGATTTGGTGGGAACTTTTTGGTCTCCATAAATTCAGGTACCCCAGAGTTCACGAGTGTGCCACTTGAGCTCCATCCTAAACCACAAGAAGCCAAGAAGATTGTATTCCCCACATACATCCAGGCTCCTGTTCAGATATCATCAGCCATGTCAGGCTCTTTTATCAACATCCATGAAAACTTATTTTCTCATTTCCACTTTTCTTTTTGTTACAGTCTTTTCATAAGTGAACAGTTAAAATGACCGCTCACCACCTTAGCATACAAGTCGTTCCTCAATCTTCTAACTTACCTATCTAGAATTAAATCATATTCCTGAAAACTGTGCTCCAGACAAATGATTTTTCTTAACATATCCTATTGTATCCCATAAACAGCTTCTGTGTTCTCACCTCTGTATTTTGCTCACTCCATTCTTTGTAATGCCCAGTATATTAGTAATGAAAACATCCTAACAGATGACCCAGTCCAAATTACGGATTTTCACCTGAGCAAACTTAATCCCAGAGAACATGGTGTGTCACTTACTCTTTGTTATGTAACAAACCACTCTAAAACCTAGTGACTTAAAAGGAATGACTGAGTATTATTTATGATTTTGTGGTTGGTGGGGCAGCTCATCTGCTGATTTTGCCTATAGTCCCCATGCAGCTGCAGAGTCATCTGGACTAGAATGTCTAAGAGCCCCTCACACACATGCGTAAGTCGGTATTGTTGTGGGCAGGGGTGTCGTCATCTCCTCCAGGAGCTCACCCTCCAGCAATCTTCCTTACACGGTGGTCTCAGGGCAGTGGTCCACAAAGATGAAAGGTGGGAGCTACAAGGCCTCTTGTGGCCTAGACTCTGGAACGCACGCACTCTCACTCCTACTACATTCTGCTGGTTAAAGCAAGTAATGAAGCCTGCCCAGGTCCAAGGATGTGGAGAAATAGACTCCAAATGTGGATGAGAGGAGCAGTAATGGCATACTGCAAACTGGAATGCATACGACGATGGGAGGAACTATAGCCATTAAACAATCTTTCACACAAGACCAGGAAAGGACCAGTTGTCAGGCTACACTGATACAGAATCCATGGAATCCGGGACCAGGGCCCCTTAGAACGCTTCTGCCTAGGGATAGGATGGGATCCAGGGTCCAATGTAGGTGAGTATATCAAGAAGCAGCTAAGCAGATCATTACAAATCTGCCCTACCATTGCTGAGTATGGTTCTGGTGCACTTTGAAAGGACATATCCACAAGATACACTGTTACTGAGGGAAGGGCAGAGAGATGGCTATACAGAAAGCTCCACCCATATTGGCACTAAGTAAGGGCAGTCCCCATATTTCTGAGTCTAGTCATCTGCTTTTGACACCACCGAACTCAATTGTAAATACGCCAAGAGATGATTAGTATCCTGGAAACTGGACCATGCTAATCAAACCCATGAGTGGCTCTTATGTGAAGAAGATTTCCCTGATTTGCAAAGATAAAAAGTCCATTAGAGGGTTTGGCTTCTTGAGTTCCTGCTGAAAAGCAGCAAGAAGATCCAATTTGTATTCAAAAAATAACTTAGTAAGAATTGGATCTCAATTAGGGGAGCCGTGTGGTGGAATGAAAAGATGATGAGCTGGGTTTAAATTCTGTTCCTGCCAACTACTAGCTCTGGGACCTTTGGCAACCTCTCTCTTTAGAGAAAGGTTCTCTCTCTCCAATCCTCAGTTTCCTCATCTGTAAAATAAGCATAGGAGCCAGCCTGGTGGTGTGGTGGTTAAGTTTGCACACTCTGCTTCAGCGGCCCAGAGTCCACCCGTTCAAATCCTGGGTGCAGAGCTACAAGCCACTCATCAAGCCATGCTATGGAGGAGGTATCCCACGGACAAAATAGAGGAAGACCGGCACAGTTGTTAGCTCAGGGCCACTCTTCCTCAAGCAAGAAAAAAGAGGAAGATTGGCAACAGGCAAGAATTGGCTCAGGGCCAATCTTCCTCACCAAGAAAAAAAATAAAAATAAATAAATAAAATAAGCATAATTACATTTACCTGGAAGAGCTGCTATAAGAATTATAAAAGGTCCTAGAACATAGTAATGTGCAATAAATATTAATTACTAAAAATAATTATAAAGTACTTGATACTATTGTTGAGTCATTAATAAATATACACTTTATTTCAGATAACACCAAGATCTAATTGCTGGGTCCAACAGTGAGGACACCGTGTCCCCTGAAATCTAATGGGACACTGTTAACATGTTTAAAGAAATCCAGATCAACATTTAAAGCTTTGCATTAATGCCACCTTCTCTGACAAACCTCCCTGGACACCTCCTGTGTTTCCATTCTCAAATTACGATACATTTGTTTGTAAAGGACTTGGAAGCAGAGGGAGAAATGTGCTAGAAGTGCAAATCAGACTCGTAATTTTCCATGACCTGGATGGAAAGTATTCACTGAGGTATGAGAAACAATTCAGCTGATCTCCCAAGGATAAAGATGTCACTAATGAGGTTTTATTGTATAAAGCTATAACGGCAGTCTTAATAACAACTACATCGAAGGCAATTTGCCCATCTTAACTCTAACACATTGCAATTAAGAGTTTAGATTAATTTCCCACCATGATTCCTGAGAAAGAGGATCAATGCTCAGTCAAATAAAATGATGTTATAAAGCTAGGATAAGGAGGAAAAAATACATAATTTTCTTAAAAGTAAAAACAGTTTGTTTAAAATAATATTTTAACTATAGTTACCTCATTTTTCTCATTTTTTCCAAAGCGATTAGATAATGGGTTATTCCTTCTTTTATCCTCTTTCAACACTCCCTTCACTCATATTCTTGCTGAAATAACAAACATGCCAATCATTTCTACAATCACTTCCACTATTAATCTCCCACAAGCTAGCAGAAAAATTGGTTTTTTTCAGTTTGGATTTATCCACTCAGACACTTTCAATAAGGAGAGGGCATCCACATCATCACATCTTATTTTCAGGGAAAGTTCCCATAATTCTCAAAACATGGATCATAAATGAGCCCTGCTATGAGACAGACTGAACATTCTCCTGGGCAGAGATTAGCCAAGACCAGGTGGTACTGGCATTGGGGGAAAACTCACCAGCCAGCAAACCAAATCACAGAATCAAAGATGAAGGGACTTCTCTCCCTTCAGACCCACGTCTTGAGCAGTAGGTACTTGTCTTGGTCTGCTCAGGCTGCCATAACAAAATACCAACACCTGGGTGGCTTAAGCAACAGAAATTGATTTTCTCACAGTTCTGCAGGCTGAAGGTCCACCATCAGGGTGCCAGCAGGGTCAGGGGCTGGTGAGGGCTCTCTTCTTGGCTTGTAGACGGTGATCTTCTCCCTGCGTCCTCACGTCTTCCTGTGTCCTCACTTGGCAGAGAGAGAGAGAGAGAGAGATCTCTTCCTGACCTTGTAAGGACACCAGCCCTATCAGATTAGTGCCCCGCCTTTACAACCTTATTTAACCTTAATTACCTCTTTAAAGGCCCTCTCTCCAAATACATTCACATTGGGGGTTAGAGCATCAACATGAATGGGGTATGGGGGGCACACAATTCAGTCCATAGTAATATGACATAAATATTTAAGTAGGTAATTGACAAGCAGTTCAACACATGAGCAATGGCATGAAGACAAGGAGTAATGGAACAACAAATAATTCTGTTTAACTGGTTGATAGCCTACTGAACGGAGAATGGTGCAAGATATAACGAGAAGGCCAAATGGGTTAGGGTTAGGGTTAGGGTTAGGGAGAACAACTTCGAATACCATCAGAGTAAGCATTTTTACTTTACCCTATAGGTAATGGTTGGATAAAGAAGGATTTGGAGCAGACAAGAGCCAGGGTTAATGTTGCACTTTAGAAAAAGTATTCTAGCAAAAGTGTGGAGAACAGCTTTGAAAGATGGAGATCAGAGGAAGGGAGACCAAGACTTCACTGCGGTGGTCCAGTAACAAGTTACTTAGAGTCTTTAGTCTTTACAGGAGGCTGTTACTCTCTAAGACGGGTATGGCAGATTCTTAGGAAAACTGAGTCTCTGACTCTCCAAGTCTTTGGCGGTCAAGAGACTGCCATAATCACATGGGTCGGTTTGCAGAACAAGGACTAACATCCAGAATGTCTAACTCCAATCTCTTCATTTAACTAAATATTCCCAAGTCAAGAGCAAAATGGATCATTTTCATGTGGTTTCCATCTCTTCTGGAGGGCAATCCTAATAAATCCAGAAGTTTGTAAAAGAATAAATCTACTTTGTTTTCCAAGGAAAGGGAAAAGTTGAGCTAAGTTCTACGTTGTCAGAAATCTGACAGGAAGCATATCATAACGGTTAAGAGTGTGGGTTCCAGCAGCCAGCTGAGTCCAAATCCTGGCTAAGCCCTGTACTCGCGTGGCTCCCTAAGCTTCATTCTCTTTGTCTGTAAGCTGAGGAGAGTATTAGAACATACCACAAGATAATCCATGAAAAGTGCCCGGTGGCATAGAAACAATTCAATAAATATAAGCGTGGTTACTAAGTGTGTTTTTCTCTGTACCTGATACTCTTAAATATATCAAATAAGAAAACTTATTTCAATTGTTTAAGCAGCACAAATTTGTTGAGCAGAGCTTATGCTGGTCTCTGGAAGGAGAAGTCACCTGTTGGCAGGGCGAGGTGTGGAGGCTTCCTTTAAACAATGAAAAAGGGAAATGTTACTCTGAGCACTTTTGTTTAATTTCAAATACATAGAGAGGCAAAGAAAACTCTTTCTATTCCAAAAAAAGATCATATATTATGTCTGCTAGAAAGTCAGTCTTGTAGATTCGGTCCTTCAGTGGTATATGTTTATGCTAATTTATGAAGGTACATTCCGTTGATTACAAATGAAATGATTTTGCTTGGCAGTCGAGTGCAGGAAGACAAATACCAAATCTCAGTAGCTACACTTCCAGCTGTTTTGCAAACAGAGATAAAAGATAATCCCTGACTAAATAGCATTACTTTCAAGATAAAAATCAACTTTCAAGTGCACTGTGCCCTGTATTGAATAGGGGAAGCCGGGTTTACTCTAAAACTTTCCAATAATTGGGGTTGAATAATATTTATTAGAAGAACTTGTGCACTGTGTTAAAATTGACAGGAGTGGTGCTTTATGGCCCAGCATGATGCTAATATCTGTAATTAAGGAAAAGCTTAAAGAGCATCTGCAAAGTGAGCGCTTAGTTTGACAAATCTCTGTGCAAGTAAATTTACTGGACTTTGTTGTTTGTTTCTGACCAAAGACATATAAAAAAATTTTAAGGTCATGTGGCATCACCTTACTTCATAAAGCTTCATGATTTCTAAACCTTGCCATCACTTTTGGAATTATCGATATCATTGTTATCACTTTCCCCATCCTCATTAACATCTTCACTTCCAACACCTGCTCTACTCCCAACTCACTATCTTCACCTCTACAACCTTCATTACTACTTCCACCACCACAAACACTGTTAGCTCTACTACCAATGATACCAGTTCAACCACTAATGTTGCCAGCTCCACCACCACCACCATCATGTGCATATCCATCTCCATGTTTGTTTCACCATCATTACCAACATTATCCACCAACCACCACAACCAAGTCCACCATCCCTCATTGTTACCATACTTGCCATCACCCCCAACACTACCATAGTCACCACCATAGTTCTTTACAGAGCCTTGGTTCTGTCAAATGCTACAGACTCTTGTGGTTTCCCCTTCCTTCAAGCCAGATTGTTTAACTGGGATAAGTGGCAATACTGCAATTTAGTCATCTAGCAATCAATCAATTTATATTCATATGGTGAGTCCAAACTCAATTTCAGCTGAATTGCTCACAATTTAGGGTAAATAATAACATGCAAATAAGCAGAACATCTTTATTTTTATTTTTTACCTAGCCACATTACCACTGTCATTTTGATGTCATCGTTTTTTTAATGTGGCCACCATTTTTTGAAACTCACCCATTCCTCATCCCATCCATCACCCTCAGTTTACAATATAACCCTGAGTGGGATTCAGCAAGAACGTGTGCCTTAGGTATAGCATAAAACTCAATAGTTTACAAATTTGGCAATATTTTTAATAAAAGTAGAAAGTTTGGTGACAAAACCTGTCAAAGGAGCCACATCAAAATCATAATGTTAAGAAATCTCTGGGTTCAGAAGACTAACAGTGAAATGTCCGCTTTCAAAAGCCTTTACTAACTTGTAGACAATTGACAATAAAATGTGTTAATAGCTATGATACCAATAATGCACTTTCCTGCAAAATATGTTATCCAAATTATTTTTTCTGACGATGAAAAACAGAAACTCACATATAAAATGTTTTCAAGTCACTTAGAATTTCCCCAGCTCCAATTCTTTCATGTGAAAAGATTTGATCAACTAATATTTCTCAGCTCAATCGCCACACTCATGCATTCCAGCCAAAAATACTTTAACTTAGAGAATCAATAATAACTCAAAGTGTTGCGTTGTAGAAATGTGTTATCCACTGCCACAGCTTTGCCAGGCAGCCTGTCCTCGTGGCTCTTATTGCTGCTAGACTACCACAACACTATTTCCTTCCCTTGTTTTTTGGTCCTATGGGTGGCAACAATTTCTCATTGTTGCTAGTACCTGGCTGCCTCAACCTCTAAACCTACCCACACATCTGAAAGTAACCACTCCATTAGGGTTCTTTATTTTGAGCCATCTGGGATGAATTCTATCTCCTGATAGCAACCTGATGGAAACAGCAGTAAAGAGAAGGAGACATGATCCTTATGTGCTCTTTTAAAGACCTTGAGAAGAGGTCATCACCACACTCTAGCACGTAGATAAAACAGCTCAGCAGTCTGCTTAAAACCAGCATTAAGGAAAGTAGTCAGGCAAGATGTTTTCTCCCCGTTGTACCTATCTCTCCACTTCCACCTCCACCCTTGGCCCTGAATTTATAGAAGACTGATAAAGGGAAACTTAACATTATATTCTAATTTGGTCACGTTAAGTTACAGAGTAGGAAGTAGAGATTCCGGGCAGGGTTCTATGGAAGCAGAGAATAGTCTATAATTAGAACATCCTTCATGCCAAACCTCTTGAGAATCCAGGCATGGCATAAAAGGTACAAAAGAGGAAGGAGGCTCCATAATATTAATAATCTCTTACATTTTTACACTGCTATATTTTCAGAAACGCTTTTATATCCTTCATATTATTTGCCTTAAATATTGCATAATTAGGAAATCAAATTCAAGCAGTCTGAATGGAGAAGGCAAACCTCAGAGGATAAAGAGAACTCTGAAAAAGAGCCATATTGTAAAAAGTAAATAACGTTTGGAGAGGAGGTATACAGGACAATCTCATCTAACGCAATTGTTCCAATTCTTGTAAAAAAGTTTATTATAAAGCAATTTTCTTTTAATCAAAATCTATTTTTCCATTGGCTTACATTACAAACCCAAAGATGTGCTCCCCACAGGAAATATTTCAGCCCTAAGTCTAAATAAAAATCACATCTCACAGTGCAACAAACCCCTCTAAAATCAATTATCTAAAGTAAAAGCTATAGTTTTCTGACAAAACAATAATCACACTCAAAATAATTCAGAAAATACAAATAAAGTCTCCAGAACAACATTCCCTTAAGGATAGATCCACATAGAAGCAAAATCGCCCAGACAGGCTTCAATACGAGGTAGCCTGTGATATTGTGATTTATAACAAATATATATTTGGTCTTCCTCCCATTCCTGGCACCGAGTTCCTAAAACTCTTGGAATTTCTGTTTGAAGAGGTCATGGAGAGGACGTGACCGCCAGTTGACCCACGAACTAGACCGGGCGATAGGGTGCTCCTCACCCCTCCCCTGTCCTTAGAATGTAGTTCTGCCCACATCCAAGGACACAGCCTTGAGAGTGCAATGTGTTGAGACCATCTAGACCCTATACACGACTGAACCCAATTAAAGCCTCTTTAAAACTTTTAAGGTACTGGCGAGAAGGTGCAGAGATCTACTCCTCTTGCAGCCGCCCAAGACAAGCTTCATATGTAAGTTGCCCTAGCAGTAAAACCCACCACCAATCTGGAGTGGCCTGCCTCTTTCTTCCCTCTCTCCTTGCCCTCGGAGTTGAGGGTGGGGTGGGGAGCCCAATTTGCAAACCAACAATTTCCTAAGTGACAAGAGCAATCAAGATGAAAGGGAGCATCTTTTTTTGTTCACAACAAGCCCCTGTCAACCAGAATCGAGTTTATATTAATGAGGTGACTTTTAGAAAGGCTCTAATCATGGGGGGTTTGTTTGCTAAGGGAACCAACCATATGATTGGAGGGTTGGAACTTTCAACCCCACCACCCTACCTCCACCCCTCACCCACAGCCAGCCCCAAGATTGATTAAGATTGACCTAATCAACAATGGCCAATGATTTAATCAATCATGCCTACGTAAAACTCCATTGGGGTTGGAGAATATGGGCGGATACTGGGAAGGTGACAACTCCTGGAGAGGTATGGAAGCTCCTTCCCCCATACCTTGTCCTTCACATCTCTTCCATCTGCCTGTTGCTGAGTTGTATCCTTTTATAATAAACCAATATTTTATAATAAACTGGTAATTTAGTAAGTAAACTGTTTTCTGTGTTCTGTGAGCCACTCAAGCAAATTGTCCAACCCGAGGAGAGGGTTGTGGCAACGTCCAATTTACAGCTGGTCAGTCAGAAGCACAGAGGACATCCTGGACTTCTGATTGCCATCTGAAGTTGGGGGAGTGGGCACATTCTTGTGAGACTGAGCTCTTCATCTGTGGAATATAGCACTAACTCCAGGTAGATAATAGCAGAACTGAGTTAAATTGTAGGACACCCAGTTGGTGTCCAGAGAGTTGGAGAATTACTCAATGTGGGAAACCCACACATCTGATGTCAGAAGTGTTTTAAGAAGTGTTCTGTGAGTAGTGAGAGTAGAGAGAGGAAAATAGAGTTATTCCCTTTCACAGTCCCACAATGAAAAGGCCAAGATGGTCTGTTTAAATCTAGTTATGATCATTGTAGAGCAAAGTTTGAAGGACCCTGGGGAGGTGCCACTCAAAGCTTCCCTACGCTGCCTTCTGACATTTCATTCCTCGTGACTTATTCCTTTGGGTTAAGTACTTCCTTCTCCCAGGGTCTTCTTTTAAACTAGAAATATCCCTCAAAAGAATAACTTGTTATACCTTAGAAGCCATGCTCTTCAAATTGTAACCTTCTGGACCATCTACATCAGAATCACTAGGGGTGCTTATAAAAAATGTACACTCTTAGCCCCCAAGACCTTCTGAATCCGTATCCCAGAGATTGGTCTGAGAGTCTGAATCTTAACAAGCTCCCAAAGGCATGTTAACATTTGAAAACCGCCAGTTGATGTGAATGAGGTTATCAAACACTTTCCCTCAGCACCGGTCCAGAAAGAGGAAGGATATTACCCTCTCCTGTGTGTATTTTGTTCTTCATTCCCTGAGATGCTAGAACCCTACCAGGATACAATCACGATATCCTCCAGCTGAAGGGGCTTCACAATTTGTAAAGCATGTCTTTATTCACTCTCTTTTTTAATCTTGACAGCAGTCCTATAAAGATTATTTTTACAACAATTTTCTGTATTACAAAAACCAAATTTTTAGAGAAATTAAGTATCTTTCTCAAAGTTACACAGTACTAAGATTCAAAACTTGATCTTCTAATGCTAATTCTCATAGTCTGAGTCTGACTTGTATTGCTTGAAAAGTAGAATAGCCCTTGTGGCAGGGAGGGAGAGGGTAAATGAGACAGACTGAAATCTCAAATAATCAAAGGATGAGAGCACAGAATGGGATTAAAAAATTCTTATGTTGGACATTTACAATTCAAAGTAAATTGCCCTACTCTCCATAGCACAGTCAGATTATAATACCACGAAAACACTTGGCTCTAATCAAAGACCAACAGAACCCTGGTTGTTCTCAGTCATTTGATTTTAGCTAAGCTCTAAGGATCTTTTCTCAGTCTAATGTGGAATTTTATGTGTTCTGCAGTGGACAGAGCACAGTGAAACAGGCTATATTTTGGCTCAGAAAAATATAATCTATTTAATTTAATTTTTATTAGGCAAAATTTTAAGCATGCACAGGCAGAGTCGTATAAAGATCCCACATGTAGCCCTCACTCAGCCTCAATAATTATCAAGATTCTGTCATTCTTGAAAAAAGAGTGGTTCAAAAAAACACCCTTTTAAATCACACAACAATGTTTCATTTCAGAATTTCCCACTGCAAATCTCAAAATACTTCCTAAATAAAGACATGAATATGTATAGTAACAAATAAATTTATACACACACGTACACATATTTTTAAGGGGAATGAATTGTTTCCCTTGTGGGGATGCATACAAAATGCCTGCTTATGGCTTGAAATGTGTGCATTTTCACAATCTGTTTGATGGCAGGCACTAATGGTCAGAAAAAATAAAATTTAGTCCTTACAGTCTGTCCTGTCTTTAAGCAAAATGTGTGCCATTTACTTGGGTACTATATAACAGATGTGGATTTAAAAGGAAAAGAGCAGTTATAAAGCACGAGGGGGAAGCTGTGCAGATGTCCCTGTTTTTAATGTGTTACTACGTAGGTCCAATTTATCTCACTGCAAGTGATCTAGGACTTCAGAAAACAGCCCCAGGTTATAGATCACCAACACCCTTTAAAGGCCTGACGTTATAAAACAAAAAAGCATTCTTAAACCTGGCCGTTAAGAGACACAGGGTGGTGTCCTGGATACATTAAATCTGATAAACAAGATAGAAGGAGGGAAATGCTTGGGGGGATCTGCACGCAAGGAAATATAAGACACAGGCATGCGGGGACAGTCCTTAGCCCTTTGTGGGAAGGCAAGTTCTAAGATCTCCTTGTGGAAAAGTGCGTTAAATAGCCCATCACACCAAGAGCCTGAAACAGCTTATTTATTATGAGGATGAAAAAGTATTCTTTGTGCTTCCCCAGAGCTGTAGCTTCCCCTAGTCCCAGTAACCATCACATATTAAGTGATTGTTTTGTGTTAAGCATGCTCTTAGATCCTTTATATATGAAGATGATCTCACTTAATTTGTATAACCCCATGAGATAAGTATTGCTAACGGATTTCAGAGATGAGGAAGCTGAGATTCGGGTATAAGCAACTTGAGATAGAAAGTGGCTGATCTGGGATCTGCACTGGGTTCTTTCTGATTCCAGTCTTTTCCGGAACTATCATAAACAACGGGAGTCAGTGTTGTTGACATAATCCTTTTTAGGACAATCTAGCAATATGTATTCCCAGCCTTGATTCAACAATTCCTTTTCTAGTGTCAACGAAAACAATCCATAACCAATCTATAAATGAAAATTTGGGTGAGTTTACTCTGAGCTAAAATGTGAGGACCATGGCCCGGGGCCTTTCTTCCCGAAGGAAGAAAGAGCACCAAAGAAGTGGGGTGCACAGAGTGGTTATATACCCCCAAACAGGATGTTTCACATATGATTGAAATGTCCCTTTTACAGTAGTTGCCAGACTGCTCTGTTGGCACAGCGATTGATGGACACAGCAGGTAGGTCTGCTGTCTCGGTGGACACAGCAGGGTGGCAGGTTTGTTGTCTCGAGCTGGGTGGTCACAGGTGAGCTGGGTGGTCAAAGGTGAGTGCAGCAATCAGTTCCTAGCCTAAGGAAAGATGCTTATCCCTAAGGAAATGCCAATGTGGGGGAAGTTGCACCTTTACCTTAAGGCCATTTGTCCTTGCCATAGTAAATGTTTAAAGCAGATGTACAATGCGTGCTCAATGGCCACAGTCAGGCCCTTTTGGAAAAAACAAAGTCAGGCCGAATTAGGTTTACACCAAATGACTTCCTCATATATTCCAATATATCCTATTGCTTGCCATTTCTATTTGTCACTAGATATTTAACCTATGTGAATAATTGAACAAGTTTCCAAACAGAACACACAGAGAGATTCATTGCAGCGTCATTTACAATGTAAAAGATTGGCAATGACCAAAGTTCCATGGAGACTGAAAACATTAACTTTGATAAATCCATATACTGAAATAGTATATACCTGTTTAAAAGATTCAAGGTAAGGTAAATACTGATATATAACCTCTATTTATTTTGAGATGAAGAAAACAAATTATAGAAGAGTATTATAATAGACTTGCTCACATGTAGGTGTATACCTGGGGGGCATGTTTGCGTGTGTATGTGTAGGTTTTAAAAGATTTGGACATATACACAGCAAACTTACCAGTAGTTTCGGTTTCTTCAAATTATTTAAGTTTTTAAACAACTACAATATCAGATAAAAAGGATAATTTTTTTCCATTTGAAACACTAAGTCCCTGCTCTTTTCCCGTCAAAAGTCAAATTCCTAATATAATCCTGCCCAGCTTTTGACAGTGGAATCAAGGGATGTTTCTTAATTTGCAAAATCTCCCCTGACAAGTGGAGACAGAAATAGATGCTCCCCCTCTGCGCCCCCAGGACATCCTGAATACATTCCTCATTATAATATGTAAACATTTTACATTACATTATAATCCTGTAAACATTTGGGTTATATGTCTGTCTCCTTCGCTTGACTCTGAGAGCCTCAAGAGCAGGAACCATACTTCTTTTATCTGGCACATAGCATATGTTTAATATATGTTTGATGAATGAATAAGTGAATGAGTGAGTGAAGGAAGGAAGGAAGGACGAATGGAAGGGTTGGTGGGTGATGTTTAACTTCAAACAGCTGGTGATGTTTTCAAAGCCCACACCACTGAACCGCAGTAGCCCATTGTGAATCCATTAATCAAAGCCTGAGCTGAGGAGTTGCTGTTAGGAGTGAACCCTGGGTCATGAAAAGAACACGACCTTTAGGGTTAGACAATGAATGTAAATCCTGAGTTTTCCATTTAGTAGTTTTGTGAGAAAATTTCTTTATCTCTGAGTCTTAGATTTGCCATCTGTAAAATGCATAGGATAATACTGAAGTTTCAGGTTTGTTGTGAGGACAAAATTAGATAAAACATGCATAATGCCAACACATAGTAGACATTCAAGAAATATTTGCTGTCATCATTATTACACAGCTTGTTAAGTGAAGAGTATTTGTGCTAAGAATGGCTGATAAGAGCCTAAGAATACAAAATTAAGGATTGTTTTTAAGCTGTCAATATTTACTTCAGATCCAACACTGATGGGTTCCTGTAACAGTAATGTCCCCAAATCCTCTTGGTGATCAATGGATCTCCCAGGTAATCTGTCTTGTGGAGCATCTACCAGACCGCTTTGACTTTTGAGCAAGAAAGAATAACATCACTGTAAAGTGTCTCCCAAAATCAGAAGTTGGAGTCTTTGGTGACCTCTTGGTTTCATGTAATCAAATAAATTTTCTGATTTCCAAAAAAGCAAACAAACCTGAAGATATTAGGAACTCAGATACATTGTTAGTGGGAGTATAACCTGGAACTACCTTTCTCAGGGGAGGGAAGAGGGCAAACTGACAGTATCTATCAATGTGTAAAGTATGAATTAACCTTTGATTCAGCAATTGTTCATCTAAAAACTTATCCTGTAAAAATACCTGCAAAAATGTACAATTCTGCATGGACAGTGTGAAGTTGTTTGAACTCCTATTTGCAGAAGTGCACTCATGCAATTCTGCATGAACTCCTGTTTGCAGGAGTGAAAAATCGGCAACAACCCAAATCAATAGGGAAATGGCTAACTAAATTATGATGCATCCCTCCAGCGGTATATACTGCAGCTGTTAAAATGAAACTGATCTGTGTACGTTTCCATGATAAAAATGCGCCAGATGTATGAGCAAGTGAAAAAAGCAAATGGCAAGGCAATGTGAGCCCAATTTCATAAAAAGTAGTAATAGCAATGTTTGTATATGCATAGAAAAAACCTGGGAAAATGTACTCAAAATTATTCTATCCTAGGGTGATATGAGGGGACTTTCGCTTTCTGCTATATGTATCACCTTATCATTTACCTATTGTAAGTGAACATGAATTACTTTGGTAACTACGAAACAAAAATTTTATATATTTAAATGCAAATTGTTAATGGGAAGGAAGGTAAAATGTGGAACAAAGCCTGTCTTTGTTAAGGTCTTAAACCCTCCTATTTGATGATTCTAGTCCCCGTGGCCCTTTGACCTTTAGCCAGAGAGTTGGCCATACCCTATAACTCTCTTAGCTAACCTCATAGGTCTGGCTGATGGTAAATAGAACAGGAGAATATCTAGAATGGCCTTTTTTCTTTTCTCCAAAATGAACAAAAGCCTAATATACAACCTGACTGTGAAATATGTAATAGGAAAAAGTATTGCCCCTTGGTTAAAGAAGTGACCTCCAATGGGCAATAATTCCTCTAGATTGAACGTTTTGTTACAATTGTCCACAGAAACTTAAAGAGGTTATTTCCTTGATCTGCAGGGCATTCATTTTCTACTATAAGCATCCCACTGTGTAATGTATATACCCTACATATAGAAGATTAATAGCATTTCTCTGGTGCTTTTCCCCTGAACTCCTCAAAACAAGTGGTGTTCGTGGAAATGATTTGATCTGAATGAGTTTTGAGCCACAGCGTTCAAGCCTTCCTAGCACTTCTTCCCTCTTATTTCCACCACTGTTGCATATCTTTCCTTTTAAAAAAAACATCACCCCTACTCACTTATAATCAAAAAAAATGTAAATAAAAAATATTTCCCATCTACTAAATTGGTAAAGATTGAAGACATGGGCAAAATCCAGGGTAGGTGAGTGCACACTCAGACATCATTTTGAAGGTGTAAATCAATACACTTTTTCCAGGACATAGTTTGGCAATGTGCATCAGGATGAGAAACGTGAATCCCTTTGACCCAGCCATCTTACACAGAAGTGACAAGACGTATGCTTAGTGAAAAACTAGATGTAACCTGTCCTGTCATTAGCAAAGAACCGGTTTAAAAACGGGAATGTTCAGACAATAGAACATTGGTTCTGAGATATTTAACAGATGAAAGGATACTGTAGTAGATGAAATAGTCTCCCCCCAAAATTCGTGTCTACCTGAAACCTCAGAATGTGACCAAATTTGGAAATAGGGTGTTTGCAGATGTAATTAAGTCTCAAGATGAAATCATCCTGGACTTACGGTGGGTTCTAAATCCAATGACTGTCATCCTTATAAGAAAAGAAGAGGACACAGAGACTCACAAAGGGAACAAGGCCATGTGGTGACAGAGGCAGAGGCTGGAGTGACGCAGCTACAAGCCGAAGAATGTCAAGGATGCCAGCAACCAGGAGAAGCCAGAAGACCTGGAGCACATTCTCCCTCCAAGTCTTCAGAAGGAACTAGCCTTGTCCACACCCTGACTTCAGACTTCTGGTCTCCTGAATGCAAGAAAATAAATCTCTGTTACTTTAAGCCTCTGCATTTGTGGTAATTTGTTATGGCAGCCCTAGGAAACTGACACAGATATGATGTCTGGGATGCGTTTTAAGATGATCCAGTGGGGGAGAGTCAGAGGGAAGTGTGGATGAGACAAAATTAGATAATAGGACGGGGGTGGGGTGGGTTATACAAATTCTGAATGCTTTTGAATATATTTGAAATTTTCCACAATGAGAAGTTCAAAAGAAATACAGTATAGATTTAAATTTATTGACATGGAAAAATATCTGTGAACATATTGGTGAGTAGAACATACTAGGTCACCAAACTGGTTGTTATCTTATGGTTTCTCCTAAAGAGAGATTCCTGGAAGAATGCTCATCAAAATGTTATGGCTGGTTATTCCTGGCTAGTGTGATTTGAGTTGATCCCTTCTTCATGTTTCTTGTATTGTTGGAATTTTTTACAGTAAGTATGATTGATTTTTAATTTAAAATGTAAGCTACTTTCAGCAAGAAAATGGTAATAAGAAGAAGAAGAATGTTCCCTTCAAATTACACCGTAAGAAAATTTCCTTCTTTACGCCCCATGTACCTGTGTTAAGTTTGACATTTCCATTCCCATTTTAAAGAAGATGGAGGGTCAGGGAGCTAATCTTTCTAACATCACTAAGAATTTTGGATCAGAATTCCAAATTAAGTCCAGGATTTGCCAAAAGCGAAGCTGGTGTCATTGTCAGGTGTTACTTTAAACATTTCCTTCTTGCCATCAGCAGGAGACTTTAGGAAGTTTGATCCCCATTCAGACATCACCAGACACTGACCTGATGAATAGCACATCTGCCCAGCCTCTGGCTGTGACAGGGCTACTCAAGACCACTGCCCTCCCCTCAGGTATCTAGAGGTCATCCCTTACTACAGTGATATTCAGGTCAAGCTGGAGGAAGGAATGAGACCAGGAAGAGATTCCCATCCTTCTAACCTCCTCCTGTTCCAGCCAGCCAAACCTTTGGACTGTAAGGAAATCACCCAAAGATGTTTAATTTCCAATGGGTAAAAGAAATAACTCTAGCAAATGCATGACATATTTGCTCCCCAGCCCCAGGTTTGTGACAGCCGTCACTAACTCACCGCGGCCTTCTTTCAGACTAGAGACAGGATGACAGTCCAACAGGGATTTGCTGCCTACAGAGCTGGTTCACAAGATAAAACCTATCCGCCATCCCCCAGGTCCTATTCTGGAACAAATTCAGACAAAAAGCCAAAGGAGCAGTTGGTTGGCAAAATAGCAAAGTAAAAGTGAGGGAGATCTTAGACAAAGAATGATATAATTGTATCTTTTATTTAGCATCTGCTACGCATCTCCTGTGTGCCAGCTCCTGTGA
Organism: Equus quagga; assembly: GCF_021613505.1. Taxonomy (NCBI): domain Eukaryota; kingdom Metazoa; phylum Chordata; class Mammalia; order Perissodactyla; family Equidae; genus Equus; species Equus quagga. The sequence continues at coordinate 125,462,588 of NC_060272.1, forward strand.
TAGAAAAAAAACTAAGACACAGTCTCTGCCCTTGAGGAGTTTATAGGAAGAGACAGCAAACTACTGTGGGAATTAGGAAGGTAGACTTGAGAAAGACCAAAAAACAAGATACAGAGGCTGGCCCAGTGGCACAGCAGTTAAGTTCACACATTCCGCTTTGGCGGCCCAGAGTTCACGGGTTCGGAGCCTGGTTGCGGACATGGCACCACTTGGCAAGCCATGCTGTGGCAGGCGTCCCACATATAAAGTAGAGAAAGATGGGCATGGATGTTAGCTCAGGGCCAGCTTTCCTCAGCAAAAAGAGGAGGATTGGCAGCAGATGTTAGCTCAGGGCTAATCTTCCTCAAAAAACAAAACAACAAGATTCTGTGGGGGCTCCTTCTCCTTGGCTAGAGCTATGCTCATTCAAAGTCAGACTCAGAGATTCAGATTTACAGTGCTACAATCCAGGGGCTGTGCAGTCAATGTGCAGGCTTTGTTCGTTGTTATACCCAGAAAAGGCAGGAAATGTAAAAAAAAGAAAAATGGTAACTAGGTACGGTAATGGATGTTAACTAGACTTATTGTGGTGATCATTTCCCAATATATGCAAATATCGAATCATTATATTGTACACTAAAACTAATACAGAGTTATATGTCAATTATGTCTAAGTAAAAAAAAACTTGCCCTTGAAAATAAAAAATAAAAAAATACAGGGAATCCAAAGGAGCTGACTCTACCAATTGTGGGAAGACTCAGTGCTATCACTTGTTGAGCGAGGGTCAAGTACTTTTCACTACAATCTCTAACCCTCACAATAACCCTGCAAAATAGATACTATTATCCTCGTTTTACCCATGAGGAAAATAATGTGTTGAGAGGCAGAGTAACATGACCAGGAGGTAAGCCTTAGGAGATGGAAATGAGCTTTAAACACAGGTGTCTCTGAATTCACATGATTTACCCCAAGCCACAGCACCTCCGAAAAGGGAGAAAATATGTATGTGAGTTTGTGTGAACAGATGTCACTCACATATGTGTATATGGTATATACATGGGCATGTACCCAACAAAGGCCAAAAACTACACGGTTACTGAGGAGGACACCTGCATTTCTACTAATTGCCAGAACTAGACACTAATGGATGCCACTAACATGCTGACCGCAGACACGTAAACTGAAGAAAGTGGCGGGCCAGCCCAGTGGCGCAGCGGTTAAGTGCGCATGTTCCGCTTCTCAGCGTCCCGGGCTTTGCCGGTTCGGATCCCAGGTGTGGACATGGCATGCTTGGCACACCATGCTGTGGTAGGCATCCCACGTATAAAGTAGAGGAAGATGGGAATGATGTTAGCTCAGAGCCAGGCTTCCTCAGCAAAAAAGAGGAGGACTGGCAGTAGTTAGCTCAGGGCTAATCTTCCTAAAAAAAAAAAAAAAAAGAAGAAAGTGGCTTCTGATCATAGGACATGCTCTCCTTCAATGGACTCAATGGACTCGAATCAGGAAATTTCCCATTGTACACTTTCTCCAGTGCTTCTGTAGCAACCAAGACCCTAATCCTATTATTTGAAGATTCAGACTCTAAGGAAAGAGAGCAATGTATGCAACCATTTCAACAGAACGGCAGCAGGAACATTCCACCATCTTGGTCTTGGTTTTGCCTGCTTTCTTCCAAGTTATTGTGAGGCCAAGAGGCTGGAAGTCAAACTGGGAAAGACAGAAATGAAACCAAGAGAACCAAACAGAACTGGTAGGCTTTAGAGGAAGGTGACACGAGGGGCAAAAGACTCCCTTCCTCAGTCCACAGTTCTCTAATAGAAAAAAAACAATCTAAGGAAACTAGACTGTTTTCATTCAAAGGGACCACAAAATGAAAAAAAAAAAATTCTCTGTATCAAATAAGAGCTTTCTTCCCAGAATAAATGCCTCAGATTAGTTAATCACCCAAAATTAAAACACACACTTCTTGTATTTAGTCTTTTGTATTGCCAGCATGTCCCAGTGTTCAAGTCGAAGCCAAAGATTAAACGTCCTTATATTTTTGTTGCGGTTTTACTGCCAAATGCAGATATCTAAATGTAAGTCAGTCATTACTCTCCCGCTGTTGTGGTCTGATTAATTCTCACAATATTAGCCAGCAATTCATTTTATCCCTTGGCGTCACAAGTCCAGTTGAAGGAGATAAGTGGCTGATAAAAGATCTCTGAGAACAGTTATAAATGATTCACTTTAAAAGAATAATAAGGCAGCCACTGGAGAAGCACAGCTGAGTAAAGCTTCCATACATTGCACAAAACTAATTTAGTTTAAAAACTTCAGCAAATTATAGTCAATAATCTTCACTGTCACCCTGCTGCTCACAAAACTTTTGAGAAGAAACTTAATGCTGAAATGCAAATATTTAATTAGATTTTAATGGTGAGGTTTATTTTTCCTAAATCTGGTCATCTGTCTCAATTATGTTCTCCATTTTTTACAGTTAACCAGGAATTGTCATCCCCATGGGCTTTGGGATGCTTTCTCTTTCCTAATTCCTGTTTAGCATTTGCTTTCTCTCAAGTGTGGTTCTGGTGGAAAAAGGTTTGGTTTGCTCTCTTTTATAAAATAGAAACATTGCAGAGACGGGAGGGGAGGAAACATATGTTCTGAGTAATGCTTTTAAAGCTGACTGTCCTTCTGTCCTAATAACAGAGAATCTTCAGTAGCTAGACAATTAATTGTCTTTTCCTACTTCGCTGCACAGGGCATTTAACATGCATTTTTATTTATTTAAGACCCAATTAAAGCAGTTCTGTATATACTTGAAAATTCTCAAGCTATGTTTCTTCCAAACATATTCTGTAGTTTAGATTCTGCATTAATTTGCAGAAATTAGTGACATGTAGCTGTTCACGCCCCTTTCAACAAAACAGATATTAAAATCTGTGGTAAAACTCTTCAGAACTGGTGTGGGGGGAAACATCGAAACCATGTTCCTGAGTCGTCTCTGTTCCAGTCATCAAGCTCTGAATGCTGTGTCTGACCCATCCTTTTACACTGGGCTTTGTGATGCTGAGGCTGGAACTCCGAACCACCTTTCCTCGTTTGCCGTCTGCTGTTAGGCCCCTCCACCAAGGAGCGCTAAGGGAGCCTGGAGGTCAGGAGGAAGAAGGGACCTGCTCATCCTCCCAGTTTCCAGGTCCTGTGAGCATCCCCCGAGCAGTGCTTCTTAACCCAACAGCAGCAGCGGATCCCAGTTTGCAGTTATCCCACCACCGGCAGAAACAGCCTCATCTGGCGCTCTGAGACACCAGCGGCAGCCAGCAGTGCGCCTCCCCCAAAGATGGGGCTTCCAGGACCAGAGACCCTTCCTCTAAGCCTCTCAGTCTGATAGTTCCATCCTCTTTCCTTTGTACTCCCAACCCAGTTACGAGTCGCTCTTGCTGCAGTTGCTACCTCTGTAATACCTTAATGGTCACTTTTTGCATTTTCAGTTCTTTGATACCTTTCATACAATTTTAAATATTGAATTCTGAAAATGGATTGGTGTGGTTTCTGTCTCCTGGTGGGACCCTGGCTGACACACCTTGTTTATTTTCACATCAGCTAGACCTGGATTTAAACCCTGTGCTTCCACTTACCAGCTGTGAGACCTTGGCAGATTAGTTCAGATTTCTGAGCTTTCCTTCTTCTTTATGCAAAATGGGTATAATATCCTAGAATTGTCAGGATTGATAAGCTCATCTATGTCAAGTAACTTACATATAATAAGGGCTAAAAAAGTTGATTCCTTTCCCTTCCCCTTCTATAGGTTGGAATTCTCCCAATTACACCAGATAAGCGTTATACTCTTTCCTTACTGAGAACGATTTCATTCTTTATCCTTCTTGACAACTTATATTGCGCCAATAGTAGTCCTAAAATCACCCTGTTAGCTCCTCCATGGTGCCTTAATTCCAGGTGTAATTATCACAATCACTCCTTCGATCCTGCCAATACATGTTTTATGTTAGCCATATTCTTTCCATTGCCTTCTGGCAGCTAGCTTCTCTTCAAGTTGTGTTGCCAATGCTCATGACGTTTTCTTTAAGGCATGCCTGCATCTCTGACTCTCTCTCCGTAAGGTCTGTGCAGCTGTCCTTTTTGCCCCCATCTCACCCTGCCACACAGCCTCACTTTTACCCCTCACTCCCCACATCTGTTCCCTTGCTCCCTGGGAGTTTCACATACTCGTAAAATAATTCCACATCAGGTCATACATGTCTTCTATAAACATGAAACTCCTCTTTGCCCACCACTTTTCCTTTATCAAGCTTTCAGAGTATCGTTCATAACAGGCCCCTGATAAATATCTACTGAGTGAAAAAATTAATGAAATCTCCGTTAGTCCCAATCAGCAATCTTGTATGTTCCACCCTTTCCAAATGCCTTGGCTTTTACCTTTTAAAAGCTCCTATTTCCTCACTCTGAGTGAGGAAGAATAAACTTGGGTCATATTCCCCTTTCTGTTCTACTCTCTCCATTAATATTATAATACAAAAACAAAACTTCAAAGACACAAAGAGACATAAGGTATTCAAGGATCTAAGGCAGTGCACTTTTGTCTAATCTTCTTTCGCTCAAAAGACACTCTAGTTTCAGTTTTTTCTGTATGATCTATTGTTTGATAAGGCACTTAGGCACAGTCTCTGCATAGACAAGCCATATTAGGTTATTGATCTCCAATTATAGCTTCAGTAGCTGTGTGCATGTGAGTATATACATAAAGTTTTTGGTGAGTTGCACTCATATTTTTAAAAAATCAATCGATTTGTTTATATCTCCCTTGTTACCACCAAAATTGTGAAGCAGGCAGACACTGTTACAAATGGCCTTTCTTTCCATAAGAATAATTTTTTAATTGCTCAGTGTGACTGATCCCTTTTCCTTTGGTTAGGTCATGCTGAACTTAAAGTTTCAAAGCTTAATATTTCTATATTCATATTCCTACTAAAATGTTATGGCATCTTTGGTTTCTAGAGTTTCAACCTTAGTCCTCTTCTTAAAATAACGTCCTCATATCATGGACTTGTCATTTGTTTTTTCCGTAGAACTCTATTTTTAAATCTCTGGCAATGAATCCTCCAGGCATTCAATGAATTAGGTGTTGACCTTGCGTCAAGACTTGAGTGAGACAATGGAAACCATCTGTGTAATGTTCCTCCTGCATCACCATTTTACAGAAAATAGAACCAAAGTGCAGAGAGCTGATGCCAGTTGGCCGATTTACAAAACGGGGATGGCAGAAGTAGGAAGAAGTTTAGATCCCCCGAGTGTCAGGCCAACGTTCTCTCTCTTCCTTTCCATTTTGTTACATACTTCTTTGGAAACCCCTAAGTCTTCTTTCAAATGTTGAATATATCGAGGGAACTATTTCATTTTTCTAATATCTCTTCATTCCACTTTGATGTATAGTTTTTCTATGTTTCTTTCCACCTCATGTGTATACATAAAAATTTGAATATATCCGTGATTCCTTCTCAGCCCCACACCACCCTGCCTTTGCTACTACATAGCCTTCTTAGTTGAGAGGCAAGTCAAGTAAAAAGAAGAAAACTAAGATGCTAAAAATATTTGCACGCATGGGAGTTCTAGTTTCAAGATGGTAGGCTGAACACATTTCCCTTTATGAATCAAAAGAACAAACGTTTTTAAAATAAACATAGTATGGATGATACAGGATGCCTAAAAACAAGAAGGGGAACTTACAAAAGACCACAAAAAATGTAGGAAATCCTAAATACATAAAGCTTCTGGGAAGCTACAGAGAAGTTCTGCACACCCATTGCAATACTTCAATAATCACCTCATGACTAAGCCACAACACACACCTTCTTTATATTATTTGACTTTTAGCTTGGAGCTAAAAGGATTGAGAAAGGAAGTGATACTTCTATATTATTTCATTTAATCCTCAAAATAACTCTATAAATTTGGCGTTATTATCCTCACTTTGCAGATGAGAAAATTGAGTTCCACAGAAGTTAAGTAACCTAACTAAGGCCTCATAGCTAATAAATGACAGAATAGGAATGGGAACACAAGTGTTTTTCGTTCTAAAGCCTGATAAATTTCCCCTACACCAAGACGTCTCCCCAGATGGTGGAAGGACAAGCATTTGTACACACGACCATATGACAGGCATGGGACCAGATACAAAATTGTTAATGACACTGCACTGTGTAGGTGGCTTGGTTTGCTTATGGATTCTCAGGGAAGAATTTGAGTAAGACAAAAATGGTTAGTCTTATTTAGAATTAAAAAACCTGAGGAACACAGAGGACACATCAGTTGCTTAGGGTCACAGACGTGACAAGTGCCCTTGTGAATGGAAGCCATCCCATCACCACTTAATGGTCCCCACCCACAGTCTCTCTTCTGGTCCTAACTTGCACATTTCTGAGATGACCAATCAGAGATGAGGATGGCAGGCTATGGCTCTGGGACTAAAACAAGATCAAATCCAACAAAAACAATGGTCTTGTTCTCATTAACACATTCCCTACCACTCTGGATGTTCTCAGACATGAGCTATGTTTTCTTTCCTTGAAGACTCAGAATCATCACTGAGGGAACTATGACAAATCCCCCGGGAAAAGCAAACCAAGAGGCACAAACAAATGCCAGTCAATCTCCCAAATGGAAATCTTAGCAGCCTCCATAGAGGTTGGCTGTGTGTGCATCGGTCACTGGCTCAGAGCTCAGAGAGCTCACAGATGGGTCTTGGAGAGCTCCTGGGAGATTTCAATCAGCACTTGTTGATCCCCATTGTGAATCGTCCCATGAGCTTGTCTTTCTGCAGTAGCAATAGAGTCTTATCTTAAGATATTCTCCTCAGAGAAAGAACTCAAGAACGTGGAAATAGGAGGAAGAAATGAACCAACATTTGTTAACTGTCTGCTACGTACCCGGTGTGAAGTGCTTTACCTATATCACCTCATTTAATTTGCACAAAAACTCTATAAAGTAAGGTGAGTGTCTCATTTTGACAGGTGGTGAAACTGAAGATGTGACAGATTCTGAAACCTGCTCAAGTTCACACAGTCAGTAAGGTTGTGAACCTAAGATTCAAGCATGGGTCGATTTGACAATGAAAGTCATGTTCTTCTCATTAAATTATCTTCTATGCAATAGAAAAACTGTGAAAGTTTTCTATACAACAGCCCATCCTATACATCTATGGACTTGTCTATGAAAGAAAATACCATTAAGTAGCTATCCTTATTCTTTTGCCAACTTCTGCCAGGAAATGATTTGATATAAAATGTCATTTGCCTTTTTTTGGGAAATTCTATATAAATACAGAAAATATTGCACCATTACCTAGTAAATTGTTTTTTTACATACCATAGTTTGTCATCCGCAGATACCGTCAGGGCCTGATGTTTGAGTCATTATGCTTATGGGATTTAATTTTTAATGATGCAAAAATTATGCATAATATGCCATCATTTCTCTCCCAAACTCAGAATCTGATAGCTAATAATTGCTCCTTACTTAGTTTGCTAACACTCCATGATATTAATTAGAATGCAACTAGAATCAGAAAAGTGACTCCCTGCAAATGGCCTTTATGGATTCTGTGCTCATTTTCTTCCAATAATCTCAAGATTAAAGTTGTTGGGCACATGCATCAACAATTTTTTTCCCTGACAGACTCTTCCACAAACAACATCTAAGGTCTGGAAAAGCTAGTTGGTGAGCTTTCCACTTCATGCAAGTTCAAAGAACTCTGTCGTTGTATTAGAGTAATACTAGCTAGCTTAGTTTTGTAAGAAACTGCTAAAATGAAACCTTTTTAATACTAAAGAATTGGTACAATAAAAATATATTAAAATTTATTTTAATATTGGAGAATATTTGCCCTGTAACAAATTGCAACTCCCATCTCCCACTTGCAGGCTGCTCTTCTCTTCCATACACTGTGCACAATAGGGCCACTCTTAGACCCAGCAAGAGGAGCTTGTTCTGGGTCCCAGGCTTAAAAAGCACCATTCTAGAGTCCTTCTCCACCCACCCCTTCCCATGGGGTGAGAAGTCTGCATGGCCAAGAAGGCATGCCCACCCAAGACCCATCCCTTCCCTCTTCTAGACTACCTCTGGGTTCCAGAGACCCTAGAATTCCCTGCCCAAATTCCCCCAGAACTGCTCCTAGGACCAGCATGATTTTCTCCCCCAGGTCTGTTCTCCAGAGTACAGGCTGCACTGCCAGGATGGACAGCCCTAGGCCTGAGGGGGGAATAGAGAGAAGGTAACTATTTGTGGAGCTTGTGGGTGGAGCTTGGACATACAGCCTGGGACAGATTCATGGGTGCTTCTGAGGCCTCTTACAATGCAGGAATGTGAGAGTCGGAGGAGAAGGGGTGGGCTGAGGTCCAGGAACTGGCCCGCTCTCCCTCTCCTCACACATTCCAGAGTGGAGCTCCACCGAGTCCAAGAAGTCTAACTCTAACCTGGTCTTCCATGACATCATGAAGGCGTATCTGTAAAATAGGATGATAGAACATAGTTAATAGTTGAATAAGTTGATTTACAATTTTAAATATTTTGACTTATGGTATCTAGGCCTCTATTTGTCCTCGTGTCCAGAGCCTCACAAATACTTGGGAAAGCCTGCCAGACCAGAGAGAAGGACAAGAATAAAGGGGAAAATTTATTTTCTCATAGTTCATCATTACTTCTTCTGTTCATAAATCTTCAAGGAAATAACTTGCATTCCTTAAATGTCTCCATCAAATGAATGGTTTCCAAAAGGTGAAAATGACTGCATTTGCTGACCACATTTCAGTATTTACTTAGAGCAAGTCAACATTAAATCACCCACCCACCTCTACCACACCGAGAATGTGAGAGGGCTTGAGGAAGCGCCCAGATGAGCTGCCCAGGGCCCCTTCTGCAGGTGTCCTTTCCACTCCAGGACCATGGTGCGCTGGCCATGCAGCAACTGCTTCTACAACAAATGGCTGTGGTAACCGCATTGTCTCTGTGGCATTGGAGTCCAGGTGAACAAGGAAGTGAAACCACAGGTCTGATGTCACATTTCCAAGGTCTATTTCTGAGGGTAAATTTTCAGTGAATTTGAGAGGCACCTTGGAAGTAAGGAAGACCATGAATTTTCAAACCAGATTTAGAGATGAAGCGTAGCTCACGTCTTTAGAATCTTACTCATGTGCTCCAGCTTCTCTGAACCCTAGGCTCCTCACCTGTGAAATAACACAACCTAGTTCACCAGGCAATCAGTTAGGTCAAATGAGAAAATGGGTAACACCTACTGGAATCTCTGGTATACAGCAAGCAGGTACCCAATAAATGTTGCTTCTTACTTTTCTTTTTTTTTTTCTTCTGAAGCTGAGTCTTTGATTCTTACCTGGATTCTCTCTCTACCTCTGGCAAACAAATTGACTTTAATTCTTCAGTCTGCAACTAACATCTGGTTCCTGAATATTTCTGTCCTCTGCCTTCCTTCAGACTTCTTTACTTTTTCCTGATTCCCTCTCTGCATTTCATATCCCCTCTTCCACAAAGAGTACAGCAAAGCAAGGAAGGAAGAATAAGTAATGGGAGGAAGGGTCATCCATCCTTCACCACTGCCATGTTCAAATTGCCAACAAGGGTTCTTGATGACCCCTCAGATCAACACCAGTGTCCAGGCTCTCTGAACTTGGTACACACTTGCAAATTCATATGTGATGGGAGCTCTATAAATTTCACTCTTCCTATAACCAAGATAATTTGCATAACAATTACAGCTACCGGGAGACATTTGACTCTGCAGCATGCACCATTTGCAAATCCCTGCATTGGAGAATCACTTTTGCAGTTGATGGAAAGGAGAAGGTGGGGGAGTTGGTCATTTACCATAATGACTTTTTCATGATAAGCAGCCGGCATCCATGATTATTTCCAAAGGCAGTGAACAGGTTCAAAGTCTTACATTATTGGACTTTAATTAGGAGTCTAGTTTGCATATATTTTAAATGTTAATCACTGTTCAGTGAGCCTGCAAACTCAGGTCACCCACAACCTGCTCTCTCCAGAAAGAACAGATCCTCTTTTCCTTTCTGTCAAGATGTAAAGTACTGTGGGGCAGTGGCACCAGTTCTCTTTCTCAAAAGAAAATGGCGTAGGACAAGCAGAGTCCAGAAGGATGACTCAGAATCTGGGGATTTGCAAATCTCACTACTTTTAGCTAAATTCTTTTATTGCTCTTCCCTACTTCCAAAAATGTGGAACAATGTATGTTGCCTATAAATTTCATTGATTTTGAAAATGATTTGGGAACCTCTGAACATAATTTGAGGCACAGTGGAAAATACAGAAGCAGACTCAAATATTTTTGACCTAAATTAGTCTGAACCTGATTTGAGCTGGTCATTTGAATACGGGACTCTAAACCTGGTCCATGACCCAATTTCACCTCCTGGCAAAATAAGAAAACCAAACTAATGTAACAACTGTATTTCCTTGGATAAAATTGTGCATTAATATAAAATTATGTCCCTAGTATTTTTCTGGTATTAAAATGTCCTTTCTTTTATAAAATTGTCTCTTAATAGATGGTAGACACGAGTCATTTCTTCGTATTTTAATAAGTCCTTGCTTAGTAAAATTTAAAAGTTGGTGGAGCTCCTAAATTTAAGAGAAAAAAGGAAAAAAACAAGTCCCTGGTAGACGGGTGAAATTCTCAAACCAGGGGGATGCTGAATCAGTGCACCTCCAGGCCTGGACTCTAGACACGAGCCATGCGGCACAGGTATGCCGCAGATCAGCAACCGGCTTTGACTCTGCTGTTTTGTGATGACTCTTTTCTGTCCAAGACCATGTTTCAAAGTCAATATTTCTCCATTTCCTGCCTCTCCTTTTAATGAGAAAGGACAAACACTTGAAAACAAAAACGTACCTAAGGTGCTTGAAGGCAGAAATTATTTCCTCCAAGTGCTTTATTTTTTTTTTTTTTTACAGATTTTATTTTTTTTCCCTTTTTCTCCCCAAAGCCCCCCGGTACATAGTTGTGTATTCTTCGTTGTGGGTTCCTCCAGTTGTGGCATGTGGGACGCTGCCTCAGCGTGGTCTGATGAGCAGTGCCATGTCCGCGCCCAGGATTCGAACTAACGAAACACTGGGCCGCCTGCTGCGGCGTGCGCGAACTTAACCACTCGGCCACGGGGCCAGCCCCTCCTCCAAGTGCTTTAATCACGCTGTTGAAAACCACTTCCTCCAGTGGCCTAATCACATAAATCACAGTGAAAGGTTAAAGATGAGTTCACTTGTACCAAACTGTCTGTGATAGTTTCCCAGAAATGGATTGCTTTCTAGTCAAAGGTAATGGCACTCTGCTCTGCCTTGGTGCGCTTGAGTCCTCTCTGGACTGTAAGTCACATCTCGCATCCAGAGCCTGTGCCGGGGTGTTTGGTTCAGAAGGCTGCTTGTTCACTTTCTATCAACATTGGACTCAAACCGAGACCTTGGGCAGAACTTCCATGAAATGGAATTACTCCCACCAGCACCAGGGGGCAGCAGCCAGGCTATGTAAGAGGATGATGATGGGAATTCGATCTAACTCCATTACTTCTGCCTTGATAAACTCTTAAATCCGTCCAAAGCAGTTTTATTACTTTATTATTCAGGGCTCCCAGACACTGAGCATCGTGAATGGAAACAGTCCTCAGAAACGTGATTGATTGATTGATTGATTTGATAAATACAGTCGGTTAGTTAGGAACGCACTGCAACGATTCTTAACTTCAGAAGGATGGGGACATAAACAGAGTCCTGGACTTGGGAATTAGGAGAACAAGGGCCCATTTTTCCTCGGTTCAGCAGCTTAGATGAGTTCCCTAATTCCCCTGAGCCTCACTTCCTGCATCTATAAAAGTATGTATTTGGTTTGAAAAGATATTTTTCTCTCTGCTTATCAAGCATTTATTTTGTGCCAAGTACTGTGCACAGTGTATCACGAATATCATCTCGGTTAGTCCCGACACTAACTCTGTGAATGAGTCCTATTATCACCCCATCCCGGCCCGGCTCCTTCCCATGGTATCACTCTATTCTTCCCCAAACACAATACACTTAAGCTGCCTTGGGTAAACACGATTACTCTTTCCCCAAAGCACATCTACAGACTCTACAGCTTGAACGGTTTTGTTTTTCTGGTTTTACTTCTGTTTTGTGTTACTAGTTGGTTAATGGATTGGTTTCCCTTTTCAGCGACATTGCAATTTGCTTCTCAGCTCCTTACAATCATAAGAGGAAAATTAGCTACCACTTGTTAAGCACCAAATAAATGGCATATGCTTTCCAAAGATTTTCTCTTATTCTAAGAACCACCCAGTGGCCCATTTTATAGGTGAGGAAGTAGTCTCAGAGATGTTAAAGGAGTTGCCCAAGACCACACAACGAGGCTCTCCCTCTGGACTGGTCTACCTTTGTTCCCACTAAGCCCTGCAGCCTAGGACACCGCTCCTTTGAGCAGAAGTGTTAACTTCTTCATCCTTTCCTTCTGTACAAGGATCATTCATTTCAGGGAAAGAAAATGTAAATTAGTTTACACAAATATTCAATCAAAGCAGTTTGGATTTGATGAGAAAGCTCATGTTAAGAAAAGAGATTCATGTTTTCTAACTCTGTCCCTTGGATTGTATATGACCAGTGATCTGCTATTTAGCAAGAGGAAAACACTTTTGTGAACAGCAAAGCTAAGTTATGAAAATATATTTTTAAAATCCTCATTTAATCTGAATTGAAAAATGAGAATTGTATTAACAAAAGCTTTCAGTTAATGACTGATGCATCACACTGCTATGATTTTAAACAATGATTTCTTTCATTCCTTGTGATTTTGAGCAACAAGCTTTTTTATCTATGTTACATTTCAAATAGTACTCAAAATTCCTGCTAACTTATTACAATTTTGACTACAAATCAGGACATGGAGTTAAAACTAAATAAATCAATTCATCTATTTGTCTTAGATTCATTGTGTAAATTCAAATCTGAATATGTTCCACGCAGCCTAGCTTCACACCTGACACTAGCACCAAAGTTTCGTTATTTATTTTGTACGTTTATTCCTTATATGTCCCACAGTCTCCTCTGCGACCAAGTATCCACTGATTCATCAGGCTCTGAGTATCCTTTCCACAATAGAATCTTTACTTGTTTTCCTAAGGTGTATTTCATTATCTCCATTTTGGAGAAAAAGCACATAAAGCAGAGTTTCTTTAATTTCCTCCAAGCTCTGTCACTCAACAGGCAATGAATATTCATACCATATGACCCAGCAATTCCATTTCTAGGTACATTTCCAGAGGAAATGAAAACAGGATATTGAAGAGACATCTGCCCTCCCATGTCCATTGCAGCATTTTTCACAATAGCCAAGACATGGAAACAACCTAAGTGTCCATCAACAGATGATTGGATAAAGAAGATATAGTGTGTATACACGATGGGATATTTGATCAGCCTTGAGAAAGAAGGACATCCTGCCATTTGTGACAACGTGGATGAACCTTGAGGACATTATGCTAAGTGAAATAAACCAGGCAAAGACAAATGCTGCATGGTATCACATACAAGTGGAACCTAAATAAAAAGTCAAACTCATAGAAAAAGTGAGGAGAAAAGCAGTTGCCAGGGACTAGGGAAATAGGGGAAATAGCAAGAGGCTGGTAAAAGGGTACAAACTTTCAGCTATAAGATCTCTGAAGATCTAATGGATAACATGATGACAATAGTTAATAAAACTGTATTATATAATTGAAATTTGCGAAGAGAGTAGAATTTAAATGTTCTCACACACACATAAAAAGAAAGATAAATATGTGAGATGATACATGAGTTAATTAACTAGATGGAAGGAATCCTTTCACAATGTATATGGATATCAAATCATCACAATGTACACTTTAAATATCTTACAACTTTATTTGTCAATTAGATCTCAGTAAGGCTGAAAACAATGCCTACTATGTGTGAACCACCACATTAGGAATTGTAGATGATATTAAGATATAAAAGAGACAGAGTGTTGCCCTAAGGGCTTAGAATCTATCAGCCAATGCAACTGGACAACCTGATTTCTAGCTGACCTTTAATTCTCCTACAAAGAGAGGAAATTAACCACATTATTCTAAAAAGGGATTCTTCATTTTACAAAAAGATTCACTGCTCATTCACTAAATGTACAATAGTACATTTAAAATATGAGTTGATGGGCACACAGATTTTAGGGGAACATATTTGTTCCTTTCACAATACTGGAAACAGTTTGGTAGTTTTTTTCTGTTTCCCAACAGTAGGAATTAATTTTTTAATACATAAATTCTTGAATGTTGTTTGTTTGTAGGGAAAAAATGGCCTTGAAAACAGGCAATTTATTTATTGTGAATTTTTCTTAAATGATATCCACTTTTCCTCTGTTTTTAATATACTTTTTAAATATTAGTTAAAATGTGCATTTATTTTATAGACCATCAATTTAACGTGACTATTTCCATATAAGCTATAAAAACTACAAAACTATTATCACAATCAATATGATTTTAAGAAACAAAAACGAGATATAATTACACTATACTGTAGTCATATATCCCCTTAATAACATTCATAAGTTACCAATTACATAATTAAATGCCAGCGGTGTTATCAAAGATACATTTTAAGGTCTAATTAACTGATAATAATTATGGTTCAATGCTAAGTCTACATGATAATTAGCAAGACATTAGCAGAGAAAGTCTGCTAATCTGAAAATTATGAGGCTATTTCTCACCTGGTGCAGCGTGGATGGAGTTCTGCTTCCAAAGAAATGGCTTCAAGTTCTCAGGTTGAACTCAGAAAAAAAGATGTGGTTTTATGTTTAGCTGGAATAAAATAATATTCATTGCTCCTGGACTCTTTCCTTTTTAAATTTTTAATTGTGGTAAAATACATATAACTTACCATCTTAACCATTTCTGAGTGTACAATTCAGTAGTGTTAAGTATATTCACTTTGTTGTGCAATCACCAGAATCTTTTCACCTTGCAAAATTGAAACTATAGTCATGAAATAACTCCACATTGCCCCTCCCTCCAGCCTTTGGCAAACCACCATTCTACTTTCTGTCTCTATAAATTTAACTCCTCTACCTACCTCACATAAGTTGGATCACACCGTATTTGTCTTTTGTGACTGGCTTATTTTATGTATCATAATATCCTCAAGGTCTATCCATGTTGTAGCATGTACCAGAATTTTCTTCCTTTTTAAGGCTGAATAATATTCCATTGTATCTATATACCCCATTTTGTTTATCCTTTCATCTGTAGATGGACACGTGAGTTGATTCCACCTTTTGGCTATTGTGAATAATGCTGCTATAAACATGGGTGTCCAACTGAACTATTCTCTTGATTTGGTATAAATAGACACATTTTCTGAACCAAAAATTTGACCTTAACTTCAACGTTCACTTGCCCCCATTCATTGGCAATGCAATGATGAACTAGCCCTCTCCTTGTGATTGGTGTGCTTCTTCCTAGAAGGGAGGTTGGAAAACATTTAATATTTACTGTGCCCAACATGTGTCAGGATCTCTGAAGGTTACTTATTCTTTCTATTTCTAACAAACCTTTGAAGTAGATATTAATCTTTCCATTTTACAGATGAGGAACCTGAGGCTAAGAATTTAATAATTTGCCCAAGATCTCAAAGTAGGATCAGGGAGGAAAAAATTTTTCTCTATCCTCTAACACTCAGTCTATGGTGGCCTGCAAATTGAACTAACAAAAGATAGACTAACAGGAGAAAAGGTACACAATTTTTATTAATATTTACATGCACAGGAGTTCACAGAAAAGAAGTGAAACTCAAAGAAGTATTTAGGCTCTGGGACTTATATAGCATTTTAACAAAGGAAAGGGGGTTTGGGCTTCAAGGGACACTAACTACGAGGACACGAGTCAGAAATATATGGGGGAACTCCTGGAAGATAAGGGCTCTTTTTAGTAAGGCTCGTTTCTGCAAACTTCTCTCAGTGTCGACTCTCTATCTCTGGTAATAAGAGGGCTCTTCTCTTCCGGGTACAGGAAGGACACTTTCACAAAGGGAAATGGATGCCTTGCTTCTAAGCTGTTAAGAAGAAGGCAGAGGGGGCTGGCCCAGTGGCACAGTGGTTAAGTTTGCATGTTCCACTTTAGCGGCCCAGGGTTCGCCGGTTCAGATCCCAGGTACAGACCTACACACTGCTTGTCAAGCCATGCTGTGGCAGGCATCCCACATATAAACAAAGTAGAGGAAGATGGGCATGGATGTTAGCTCAGGGCCAGTCTTCCTCAGCAAAAAGAGGAGGATTGGAAGCAGATGTTAGCTCAGGGCTAATCTTCCTCTGAAAAAAAAAAGAAGGTGGCAGAGAACTCTTCCTGCATCTGTTGATCCTCAATTGCCTTCAACTCAAAATAATCCTTATGCTGAAGTGGTATATTTTGGGATGGCATATTCTGATCCCCTTCAGCAGTAAACAGTGAAATAGGGTTAAAATTCAAGTACTTTCCCACTACATAGATAACTATTAGGAACAACTCTTCTCACTTGCATTCATAAATACATGTTACACTGTTTTTGGGGGGGGGGGTCATTCTGCATGTCGGAAGTTTCTTCGTCTCATCTGCACTGCCATTCCTACTCATTCAGTCAGGCCCCATTATGTGCCTAGTCCCATCCTAGGCACAATGGGGTACTGAGGTATAAGACGAAGTTGTACCTATAAGAAATTCACAGCCTAGCTGGGAGGAAGCATGAAAGGATTTCAGGGGAGTTAATGTCTATAGACACATTAGAGTCTTGATCAGGGTACATGAATTCTGACCTGAGTGCCGTCCACCATTGGCCCTTCAAAGACACTTCACCTCTCAGTCTGTATGAATCTGGAAAATGAAGGCATTGGACTGGATTTCCTTTAGACCCTAAATTTCTGATATGTCATTGCATACATACAAACAGAGGTGTATATCCCCATGTGACTTCAGGCAAGTTGCTTAATCCTTAGATGTCTTAGTGTCCTTATTTATAAAATGAAAGGTGAATACGTGCCTTGCAAGATTTGGGAGAAATTAAATGCAGTATTTTCAAAAGATTGCCAGGAATACTCTTTGGTACAATTAATGGTAGCTGGTATTACTATATATCTGTGTGGTATACTGATAAAATCAGCAACAAAGTTGCAGAGTAGAGATAGTGATAAAGCAAAGCGCTGAAGGGGTGGTTTGATACTTTCGTTTCCCCTCAAGGACAAAAGTAAACTCTTAGTAGGTACAAGTTGGTTTACCATTCTGGTTCCCTTTGTAAGAATTAGACAGTGAGCTGCTTTTAAGCTTCTATTTACCATTGCAAGGAAACCATCCAAGAATTTCACAGAATCTCCATGGGTAGAGGGATGACAGAGTTTTATCCAGTTGTAGAGTGGGAGGAGACCTTGAAAATCATGGAGTTCTGTGATCCCCAAACCTAGAATTTCCTGGAATTACCTGGCACACTCAAAAAATATGGATTCCTGGCCCAGCTCCCAGAAAGATTCTCAGTCAGTAGGTAAGTTTGAGGTAGGAAGTTCTCCAGCCACACTTGGACTCCGTCCCCCACAACTATGATCCCTCTTACATCTTGCTTCCACCTCATGCCAGGCTACAGCCATACTTTAAAAAGTGGTTTTCCTAGCAATTCTACTCCTACGTGCATACCCAAAAGAAGAGAAAGCAGTCACTTGAAGAGATATTTGCGTACCGATGTTCATAGCAGCTTTATTTATAATAGTCAAAAGGTGAAGCAACTCAAGTGTCCATCCACAGATGAGTCGACAAGCAAAGTGTGGTGTATACATACAGCAGAATACTACTCAGCCTTAAAAAGGAAGGAAATCCTGACACAAGTGACAACATGGATGAACCTTCAGGACATTATGATAAGTGAAATAAGCCAGTCACAAAAAGGCAAAAATTGTATAGTTCCATTTATATGAGATGTCTGGAGTGGTCAAACTCATAGAAACAGAAAGTAAAATAGTGGTTGTCAGGGGCTGGAGGATGGGGGAGAGAAGAGTTGTTGTTTAACGAGTATGGAGTTTCAGTTAGAGAAGATGAAAAATGTCTGGAGATGCACGATGGTGATGGTTGCTCACCAACGTGAATGTACTTAATGACCCTGAACTGCACACTTAAAAAATGGTTAAGATGGTAAATTTTATGTTCTATATATTTTACCACAATAAAAATAAACTAGCGCAATAAAAGAAATAAAAGATAAAAGTCACCTATAATCCCATTGTCTACCTCCAGAAATACTAATGTGCACACACACGTATATACACACACACACACACGTTTCACATGAATGGGATAACATCATTCAGTATCATTTTGTAATCTTCTTTTTCTACTTCACTCTGTTTATCTTGGATGATGACTTTTCTAGATGTTTGAGGTTGGGGAGAGCATTCAGACCAGGTTCCAACATTCACTATCCCCCAGGCCGACACTCAATTCATGCCCAAGATTTCTAAAAGGCTTGACCTCTAGAGAGATACACCAGAGTCTGCTGATATAAAGGGCCAGGAGCCTGACACCGGGAAAATGAAGAAAAAACAGCTGTCTGCACCTCTCTTTCCACACCCATTCCCTGCCCTGCCTCTCACAAACACAGTGCACTGAAACCCCAGCCCTTCGGAGCATGCCCCCCTGCCAGGAATCAGGCAGCGTGCCATCCCAGCAGATGGGCCGGAGAATAGGTAGTCAGTGTTGATTTCCATGGACAAATAGGAGTATCAAGTGTGGATGTTGAAAACAAGGCTCCCAGGTAAGAATTTATCCTTCAACACTCAAATCAAGAAAGACACAGTCAGAACTCTACCTGAGGGACAAATTCACTCTAACCCAAGAGGAACAGCTGTCAGGTCTTGGGGAGAAACGCTCCTGTGGAGAGAGGCCGGCAGCAGTGAGGCCAAAGAGCTCTCTGGTGGGCTCCCCTCGGGTTCTGCAGAATCCTTCTCAAGCCAAAACAAGCTTGCACGGCCCAGCCAGCGCCTGGTTAAGCAGGCCATTAGAATGCAGACCCACACTCCGCAGGCTCTCTGGATCCAGAAAGAGTCCATAACATTTGGGCTGCAGCCCTGACTCATTATTTGCTATGAAAGTTTATGCAGCCACAACATTAAATGGGAAAAGCACATTAGGAAGGGTTTGAAACCTACTTAACTCATGCCTGACAACAGCAAAAGACCACGAGGTAGCTGTCAGCTTGTAGTTAGTTCCCCTTCCCACTTTGAGTCATGTCTAGTCCTTCAGGGAAAGTTCCATACAAACAGGAGCCTCGCCCACATCCTAGGGCCAGCGCCCGTGGCCTGGATCCCCTGACAGAGGTAAGCTAGTCATGTCTGCACCAGCCAGGATGCTCTTGCCAGGACAGTCTAAGGCCCTCTGCTCCAGCTGCCACTTTGCAATAGTCTTGAGCTGATTTCTACAAGTTCCAATGGGTCATTTTAAATAGGGTCTGAAAATCCCCGTTCAGTCACAGATTAGGTCTTCCGACAAGAGCTTTTCTTTTACTAAATCATGGCTTAGCAAACTATGGCCCCAAGGCCAAATGCAGCCCCCCAATCTGATTTTTCAATTAAGTTTTATTGGAATACAGCCACTCTTTCCATTACATATTGTCTATGGCTGCTTTCTCCTCACCAGGAGGAGCTGAAAACTTGCAACAGAGTCTGTATGGCCAATAAAGTTGAAAATATTCACTAATCTGGACCTTTACAGAAAGAGTTTGTAAACTCTTCTCCTAAACCCTTATATGCATCAACTTCCATTTTTTGTTGCCGTATAAGAATTGCCTGTATCTTATAGAAAAGACTCAAAAGCAGTGGCTATTTGGGGATGGAGGGATTATGGATAATTTTATTTTTTGAATATAATGATACATATACAATTTTATTTTTACATATCTATGTTTTTCTACAAATATGCACTTTTTCTATTTAGGGGAAAAATTTATAAGAAAAAGGTGAATGGATGCCTTTGTTATGGAAAAAAGAATCTGTAGGACTGGTTGCAGTTGTACAGATGATGCTAAAACCAGACCAAATTTTCCATTTTCTTCCAAAGATAAAGGCAAATTTCTTTCTTTCTTTCTTTCTTTCTTTTTTTTTTGAGGAAGATTAGCCCTGAGCTAACATCTGCTGCCAATCCTCCTCTTTTTGCTGAGGAGGGCTGGCCCTGAGCTAACATCCGTGCCCATCTTCCTCTACTTTATATGTGGGACTCCTGCCACAGCATGGCTTGCCAAGCGGTGCCATGTCTACACCAGGGATCCCAACCGGCAAACCCCAGGCCGTCAAAGTGGAACATGCGCACTTAACAACTGCACCACCGGCTGGCCCCAGGCGAATTTTTTATGATATCACATATAGGTTATATATTAGCCCAGGTCATCCAAGGAGCAGTAGCCAAGACTCGAAAGAACTTTATTAGGGGAAATGCCTGTGAGAGAAAATGTGGAGTTGCTGGGAAAGGCTGGATAATGCAAGTCTGCCCCCAAGTGAAAGGGAAAAGGAAGGGAGGAAGATGGGTTGGAAGCATTTGGGAACGCAATGCAGTTCCAAGAAAAGTTCAGCAAGGCTGATGAGATGTTCTTGAGCCAGAGTTACCCATCAACGGAGTCCTGCATCTCCCAGCGATGGGCGTGCTTTATATCCTGGCCCCTCTCAGTCATTGACCGGAAGCAGCCTGTGGGAAGGAAGTGGCCTCACAGAAATGCAGGAACAGATGTCTGAGGCCAGCAGCTGGGGCCTTGAACACTTACAGTCTTTGCAGTCATAGATCTGAAAGATGCGTCGCCATGGTCACCTCAAAGAAAACCATAAAGAACACCCACACAAAAGTGTGTGAGTCTATGAGACAAATCATTTTAAAATCCCAATTCAGCATATAAACGAAGTTACGAAGAGACATTGACTTTTTGGAAGCAGAATTAGAGCTTACTAATTCAACCTCCTTATTTTATAGAACAGAAGGTATTTCAAATAGTCCACCCTGGAGAAAATGGCCCAATGGCCTATTTCTCAGCAGAGTTTATTTCATATTCTGAGTATCATTGATTTTAGACCTTGAGATATTCTGACATTGGCTAAATCCGTGGGACAGAGAGAAAGAGTTTCAGAGTGACAAATGAGCCTCAAATGTTGGGATCACTCTTACGTCTGGGCCCAGAATCATCTGTGACAAGATTTTCAGGCAGAAGTCAAATGAAAATCCCACCCTTTCTTTCTTAGAGGTGGTATAAAATATCATACTGAGGCTGGATATTTGAGCTATCTAGTCCAAACCTTTCAAATGACCAAATGAAGTCACTGAAGCCAAGGAGGTGATGACATGGCATTTATTGAGCGACTACTCTGTGAAGTAGTACTACCAGCAGCATCACGAGTCCCCCAGGGCTTTAAGAAGTTAGTTCCAGCAGCAGAACAAAGGCTGGTTTGGAGGCAGAGAGACCAGTGAAGAGGTTGCTATAGCTGTCCAGGCAATGATAGCAGGAATGGGTATGAGGGGAGGCACGTATCCCCTGGTCAGACAAGAAAGGGCAGTAGGTGAGGCCTTTAACAAAGAGGGTCAGTAAGGAAGAGTAGGTAAGTACAGAAGATGGAGATAGAACAGAGCTAACGAGCAAAACTAGACATGTAGGGTTAGAGAGACTGTTGGCATGTGCGTGGGGAGCCATCTGGTGAGTGGGTGAAAATTCAAGACTGAATCTTATTAGCAGGGACAAGGCTAGAGATACACAGACTTTGGAGGGATGCATAAAGATCAGATCACAGAAGCCGGACAAGAGAAGGAGCCTGGGATGATGGTGCTCAGAGGACGGATGGAGGCACGGGAGACAGCAGGGCACCATGGAGAGAAGGGTGGGGAAAGATCCAGGAAAGCCTGGTACTGAAGATGCCAAAGGAGAGGAGAGCCTCCAGATGCCACCACTGGGCGAGGACACCAACGCGACAGGGAGAGCAAGTCTGACAAGTAATGGGGGGATCCTGGAGGCTGCCCCCAACTCCCCAGGCCAGAAGACCAAAAGTCATACAGCAGAGTCAGCTGTGAGTGGATTGTGAGGAAGTGGAGTCCAGGGAAAGAGCAGTAGAAGAGCGGAATAACATCGTGAGAGATCAAGGTTATAACTGGCCAACCTGGAGCTTTTCTCAACTGATGTCGCTGTCAGATGCTCGGATGCTTGGGTCTCACTCCCTTATTTCTGCACTCACTCTCATTCCTGGAGCTTAAGTTTGCCTAATCTGGTCTCTAGGTAACTTCACCCCATAGAATTCAACTGCATTAAGGATTAAATCGGATTTTGTGAGCAAGCCTCAGCACAACTATTATTAATAACCAGCTACAAAGGGAGCTAAACTATTCAGGATATGGTGTGTCTCCGCCTCTCTTCACAAAGGCTTGATTTATGCCTTTTCTGAGCCTATGCCTTTTCTGAGCCTATGCCTTAGAGAAGGAAAGGCCTTGCAGTTAAAAGGCTTGTATATGAGAAAAAATATTTTTAAATTTCTTACTAAATTGACCTATGAGAATAATCGTATCTTGGAACTCTCTGTCTCTCTTTCTCTCTCTCTCTATCTCCCTGTCTGTCAGTCTCTCTCTCTTTCGCACACATACACACACACAGAGTAGATATTACAGAAAGTTACATGAGGTTTTCTGGCTCTGGGATCATCATTATAAGTAGTAATAACAGGGTTTCCAAAACATTTTTGTGTTGGCTCTGCAGCAAATCTTCACTGTAAAGATGTTAAGCAGTAACCGTTATATTACAAATAAAACTTACACCTGTCTCTGTCTCAAATGTTACAGTTTATTATTACTGTTGTTGTTAGAAGAAAAGAAAAAAGCAGCCCTCTAAGTATAACCCTTCACAAAAGAAAAACATCCTGCCGGCAACTCATTATTTCAAGCTGTTATTATGTTAGACGATAGCTTCTAGGTGTAAGGCACATACCTATAATGATCACATTAAGGCAGAACCTCATTAATAATAGATGAGATCTGATTATATCCATTCCTGATGTTAGTTTAATAACCTGTGGCATTTTGTAACAAAAAATAATAATTTGAACCTTTTTGCTTTTTAAAAAAATCATTCTTGGCACTTCTTAGTACCAAGCTAGAGAAAACAGGCTGCGTTTGAACCAAGGCATAGTCCCTGACGAGAGTCTGGCGCATTTTAACGGTAAGAATTGACATTTCAAAGAAATAATAATAATTTTAGAGTGAATTTCTGGCCTTTTAGAGATTTTGGGAGAAGGGACTTAATCATTTTTCATCGTTATGCGTCGTGGTTTTGTTTTTTTTTAATAGAATACCTCAGCTTCTGTGTTCACACCAAACCCAAATGCCTTGTATTTCCTGCCAATGTAGTTGGTCCAGTACAGTCACAATCTGTAAGGACTGAACAGATATTCCGTGTAAAGTACTTGGTTTATTATTTCACAATATCGGAAACTTGGTTGCTGCTTCTCCTTGCCCAGTTTTTGTTTAATCCTTCATTTCTTATACAGAAGCCTCATGTGTTGGGCTGAGAGATAGCCCCCCACTAAAAGATCCCCATATGTTATTTTACATGGCACAAATGGCTCTGCAGATGTGAATGAGGATCTTGAGATGGGGAGATTATGCTGGACTATCTGGGCACGTCTGATGTGATTACGATGGTCCTCATAAGGGAAGAAGGTGATGTGGTAACAGAAGCAGAGACTGGGGTGAAGATGGAAGAAGGGGCCACAAGGTAAGGAATACAAGCAGCCACTAGAAGCTGGGAAAGGCGAGGAAACAGATTCTCCCTTCAGCCTCCAAAAGAACCAGCTCTGGCCACACCTTGATTTCGACCCTGTAAGACTCATTTCAGACTTTTTATCTCCAAAATGGTAAGAGAATAAATTGTTGTTTTAAGCCACCAAGTTTGCAGTAATTTGTTACAGTAGCAACTAGAAACTAACACAATCCATATCTTCTTTCTTTTCAAAAGAGGAAGAGAGGAGGATAGATTGTATGGAGCAGAGGAAAAGGAAAACGAAATTCAATAGATATCATTATAGTCTATGTGAGCTCGAACAAAAAAAGCTGTGCTTTTGTAAATCGTTATTTTCCTTTTGAAAGACAATGCCTGCCTATATAGAAAGTTGAACAGTGCAGAACAGAGAAAGGAAAAACAAACAGCCATCGCTGACATTCTGCTGTTTTTCCTTTCAATCTCATTTCTATGTATATTTTTGTATATTTGAACTTCTACTGTTAGAACATTGGAAATATAGGAAGACGGCTGTTTGTCGCCCATTCTGTAGATAAGGAATTTGATGATCAGAGAGGTTAAAGTAATTTTGCCCAGGCATACTGCTCATGAATTGCAATCCGGATTGCAATCTGGATTGCAATCCAGATCTCTCCCAACCACAAACCTCTTTTAACCGCAGCATATCATGAAGTTAGGAAGTGGTAGGAGTGAAACTGTGTGGGGGAAGACTCATCAGCTTTCATGGAGGCCATGAGACTCCACTCCTGCTCAAGCCAATCCCCAAGGAACTGGAAGCTTTGGAATGAGGTGCAGATGAGCCTACCCAGCAGAGCCGTCTTCCTTTTTCCTAAGCTGACTCCCCTTCTAGCAGGCCAGTGAGGCTGGGAAGACGTCACGGAGACGTAATTGATACTGAGATGAGATGCGTAAATTAAAATCCACTTTCATACCAGCAGCCAAACTGCTCCACCCCTAGAGCTGAAAGGAGATGGGGTTTTTCTTTTTTTCTGCATCTTGGAATCCTCCAAATAAAGATTTTCACAACCATGCATTTTATTAATTGTGTTACCAATACTACACTATTTTGTTCCACTTAAATGCATTTGCTTTGTCTTTTCAAAGAAAACTTAGAAAGGAAGCAAGAAAGAGAAGGAGGGAGGGAGAAAGAGAGGGTGGGAGAAAAAGAGAAAGAAAGCTTGTCGAGCTCTATGCATTGAGAAAAGAACAGGCTCTCACAATTTTGCATATTGGTTTCATCCATAGGCTCCTTTTTTATTATTATTCATTAAACATTTCTATTTGTGTCAAGCAATTGGGAATTTCTTGCATTTAACAGTTTAATGCCTTGTGCAGTCAGTGAGGTAGAGAAATTAATGTAAATGAAAATAAATTGGGTGTTATGCCCAGTAGGAAAGCACCCCAGCCTGTATCCCTCATCTAATTCACTGGCTAAGCCAGAGCCCAGAACTCCTAATTCAGTGCAATTTCCTCTTCGTAAGGTGCAAACTACAGACTCCACTAACGGTCCATTTGAAGCATGTTTCATGAACAGAGAGAGTATCCGCATCTCGTGAGGTCTTTGGGAAGCTGGTGTCCTCTATGTGGGCTCTGGCTGGGACATTCATCCCAAAGGCAATTTGGAGAGAGAGACAATGGGCAATAAAGCTAAATCATTCAGAGACATCGAGGGCTCTCCTCTGTGCCCAGGTGATGGAGTTGGGCTGCAGCCAAGGCTGTTCTATCTACTGAGAGAGCAGCTCTCCCTCCTTCAAGGTCATTCTCCCCGGTACAGCAGGGAAAGGAAATGGGGTTGGAATGAGATCCATGACCCCTTTACACGGAAAGTCTATAGCCACTGGGCTGCTCACATTTCTCGCTTTATACCACGTATCTATTCTTCTCGGTCCACGGCCTTTTTAACTGTTCCAGGGTAACCTGACTACGTGATTATAGTATGTGAGGATTTGCTCATGCTTATGTTAGTACCTGTACCTGACAATGACGATACGATGACAACGACAGATGCTAGCCTTGACTTACCATACACCAAGCACTATTTTAAAATCCGTATATATACTTTTTCTCATTTAATTGTCAAATCAACTCTATGAGGTAGGCACTATTACAACCCCCATTCTCCACATGTGGAAACTGAGGCACAGAGAGGATAAATAACTTACCTGAGACGGCAGCAGCTATTAAGTGGATTTGAACCCTGGCTATACACTGCCCCCAGAGTCTTTGGCTAGTATCTCTTCAGCCACTTATACGTTTATTTTTGCTAATTTTCACAGCAACCCCTAGGACCAATGACATTATCTACGTTTTATGGATGAGGAAATTGGTCTTGCCCAAGCTCACTCAGCAGCTCACACTTATTTATAATTCCATAGGGCACAGGTTTGCAAACGTTTTGCTTCTGTTGAAATCTTCCTGGAAGTGAAAATTTATTGGAGGCTTGAGGCCAAACAAAACTTTCCCAAGTGGACTGAGAAGAGGGGAGCCCGGCCACTCCTTGTACCCCAACTTGCAGCAGGGGACAACATCCTCCTTGTTCCTGTCACAGTACTTATCATAATTTCCAGTTATTTTATGTCATTGTTTGACACTTATTCATTGTCTATCTCCATCACCAGCCTGTAAGTTCTATGAGGACAGGAACTTTGTCTTATTCACTTTGTCTCTCCAGCACCTAGCAAGGCCCCAGGCATGTAGTAAGCATTCAGTGAATAGTCACTGAAATGTATAAGTGAAGTAATATTTTTTCTCTCAATCCCATTATGGAGCAAATCAAGACAAAACAGAACTTCTAAAAACGGGAGAGCAGAGGGGGATGTTATATGAGGTTTTCCATGGATTGAGGTTTTAGTCCATTTCTATTGATATAAATCACTTTTCAGGGCACTGAGCTTAACTGTTGTTGCTGCGGCCACTGTGAGGAAAGAACGGGACTGTCAGGCCAGAGGCACTAGCCCCCATCACTCAGCCCGGTGGTGTCGGTAGGAATAGGATGAGAGGATGAGCCCAATGAGCATCTTTCAAGAAGATAACAGCTATATCCATGCATAAAGGGGTTGTTTTCTTCTTTTAATTTGAAAAGTCTACCCAGACCATCCCTGGTGAATTCCCAAGAGAAACTGAAGTAGAATTTACTGAAACATTTCAGTGTTTCAAAAGTTTCTATCAAGAAGTTCTGCTAGAAAAATTAAAGAAACCACTAACATAAAGGTCAGTAAATTTCCCCAGATGAAATAAATACACAAATATTGACAAATTTGGAAAAACATTTTCAGTAAGTATGACAGAAAATGTTAAAAGATCCCCTGAATTAACAGGAAAAATTCTCAGACTCAGTAGACAATTCTGCAATGGGATAAAAAGACAATTCTCCAAAGGAATATAAATGGCTAATAGATAGAAAGCTGTTCAGTTGCAGTGGAAAGCAAAAGAACTGTGACTGAAAACCACAGGGCAATGTCATTTTTTTAAAAGTCAGGTTCCTTGAAATATTATTTATATACAGTAAAATATACCCATTTCAAGTGTAGTTCAACAAGTTTTCACAAATACATACAGTCATGAAAGCACCACCCAAAGCCAAGATATAGGACATTTCCATCACCCTCAAAAAGTTCCTCGGACCTGTTTCCTGTCAATCCCTTCCTCATACCCAGACTCTGATCCAACTTTTTTTCCCGACAGTTTTTCCTTTTCCAGAATGTCATATGAATAGGATCGTACAGTAAGTAGCCTTATGAGTCTGGCTCAATGTGATTTTCAGTCTATCAAATTAGTGAAGATACAAAAGGTAGTAATAATGTTGGTGAGTGTGCTCAGACACAGCCAGTGTGTTTATAAACTGATATAACCTCTCTTGGGTGAGAACTGGCACTATGTATCAAAAACATAAAAATAGTGATACGCTTTAACCACTAATTCCATTTCTAGAAATTCAACAGCAACAGTTATTAAAGATGTTCATGGGGGCCAGCCTGGTGGTGTACGGGTTAAGTTTGCATGCTCCACTTCGGTGGCCAGGGTTCACAGGTTTGGATGCGGGGCACAGACCTAGCACTGCTTGTCAAGCCATGCTGTGGCGGCATCCCACATAAATTAGAGGAAGATTGGCACAGATGTTAGCTTAGTGACAATCTTTCTCAAGCAAAAAGAAAGATGTTCACGAAGACTTATATAGACACAAAGATGCTCATTACAGTGTTATTTATCATTGTGAAAAATTAACAAACACCATAAATAGTCAACATAAAGGGAATGGGTAAGTAAATTTATGTAATAAACATATTTATCTATAAACCAATTAGAAGTAAAATTTACTAAATATTTTTGATGACACGGAAAAATACTTATGAGATTGGAATAGCATAAAAGCAACATACAAAGTTGCATATATAGTATGATATCAGAGTGAAAATGCATAGACTGGAAGGAAAATTATTGTCTCTGTGTGACAGATGACTGTGAAAAGTATACAGTCTTCTGTATTCTCCTAATTTTCTTTGATGCGCTTCTATCATTTTTATAACTAGAAAAATATCTTATAAACTATATAAAGCTCTGCTTTCTATCTAACGAATCGTTTTTGCTCTACTCTACGCTCAGGAAGATCCAGATCAGCTGGTCAACCACTCACACCTTTAGCCAAGATTTATTAAACACCTACTGCTCCCAAGCTCTCTGTTAGGTGCTAGGACAACAAAGAAGACCCTGCCCTTATCTCAAAGGGACATTAGGTCAATACGTAGACTTAGAATATTAATTGCTTCTAAGCACTTATTTTGCATTTTTACTCTGTGGTAGATACTAACCATTTTTCATACATCACCTTGTTTCCCCATGTGTAAAGTGAAGACAACACTGAGGTGGTTATAAGACTCACCATGAAAGCACGTAGCACACTTCCTGACAGATGGTGAGTCAGTAAATGGTTGCTCTACTCTGAAAGATGCTATAACAGGGGCGAGAACTAAATATTCCAGGGGCACAAAGGAAGGACAAATCCTCATAGGGAAGAGAGGTCAGAACCACTTGCACTTTGCTCCACAGATGATCCGGATTCTGCAGGTGGCCAAGTAAGGGAAGGGTGTTCCAGGTGAGGGGCCAGGGTACATCTGCGTCTCTCTGAAGATGACTTTTCTGGCACTTCAATAAGGAAAGCGTTCCCTTTGTGAGGCATTTGCAGGAGTCTCTTAAAAGCAGTGCTGTGTACTTGCATGAAACTGTTTCTAATGTTAAGACGCCCCTGACAAGTGTCCAGATTCATTTTATAACCTGACTCTATAGGAAAGAGAGATGATTCCACCCCATGCTTTGGAAATTGCTCTTTTTTCGGCCTTGAACCCACAGAGTAGGATCTTCACAGGAACTTGCCAGAAAGCATGCAGGCTTCCAGGTAAATGGAAACCTCACACAAACGTTTGGAGGCAGCAAAACGGCAATGCTATTTTTGCCAACAAAGAGGAGTTTGCTCATTATCTTGTCTCCTTTACTCTTTCCCTGTCCTTTGCACTATCTACCAGAGTTCTTTTAGTGCACAAACAACAGATAAATTCTAAGCATCTCAGTAATCTTCTGGAAGAGGAAAATAAGGGAAGGAAATTTTCTCTTAGATAAAATTGTCCTTGTTTTGCTGAAGAAACGTCAGTCATTAGCCGAATGGTGTGACTGGTTATATTGATGGCTTGAGCAGCATAAACCGAACACTCAACTTCAATGAAGACAGATAGCAAACTCCATGTCCGTTATCAACCACACCAAAGAGAGAGCCGAAGAAAAACTCCACGTCAAGGGAAGGAGAGGCACAATGCACACCTTCATTACAGTTAGCAATTAGGTCCAAGTAACTGCTTTCAGTAGGAGACGAAACAGTTCTTTCCCTCTCAATATGCATAGTCAATATACATAACTTCAGAGTCCCTGAACTTTCCTTCAAGAGTCCCGGTTATTTCAACAATAATTTCCAAACGTCACTGCTTCTGCTAACATTTTGGCCCCAATTTAAGGAAACACGACTCTAATTTTGAACCTAACTCCCACTTATCTTCACATTTTGCTCATGAGCACAGCTCACAGAGGTTGATTTATAAATGAGTATGGAAAGTCACAATGGACTGACAAAACCAACAACATGCCTGGAAGTGGCTGAGCTCAGCAGAAGTGCTGGCATTTCGTCTACAGTCATCCCCTCCTCCCAATGAAAGCACAGGAGGCAGAAAATATAATACATGCTGGGAAACACTACTCACAAGAGGGGTGGTGAAATATCTGTTCTTACAGATGTGAAGCATATAAATGGGGCCCATCTGTCTTGCATTGCTTTGGTGCTTTCTTGTTTTAATTGCAGGGCTGACTTTGAGAGTTTTGCTCACTGCTATGATTTTGCAGAAGGTAAACTGAGTTACTCTGAAGTTGTTCTCCTAGTAACCAATTAGATAATGTGTCACTTGAATGTGATCGGATCATTCAATCCTAGAGACAGCTGTCTATGTAGAGGAAGAAATGTATAAGGTTAAAAAAGTAGCTTCCACTCATGACTCTCCTTTCCCTTAATACCTAGGATCCACTGGACCTTCCGGATGAATATATCCCATCTCATTTCAACTCAGCCAACCTACCATGGCCGTGAGCAGAACCCATAAATCTACCTTTAATTTATTAAAAACATCCACGGCAGTCTGTTCAACCAGTTCACACAGCATACTCTGTCTAAAATAAGGTCCCATCAGTAGAAATGAGAAAATACAAGTCAGAGCTGCAATAGGCTCAGAGTGGCTGCATTTAAGTGTTTATGGACCGGAATTCCAAGTATGTCTTGTCTTGAGGCTGACAGGACAAATAGCTCTGCATTTAGCTACAACGGATACAATATGTGTTCATGGCCATTTCCCCGAAGACGGCTAAAGATAATTTCATCCACAACTTTCCCTACATTCAAGGAGCCCTCAACTTCTAGGGTAAAACTAAAAACAATAAACACTCAGTCTTTCTCTATAATTGTAATCTTTTGTTGGCATCTTCTTTTTGCATTTTGAGTCCCTTTAGAAAGAAATGCCACATGAGCACACCATGTGGAAACAACCCTACTGTTAATGTATTGTTTCTATTCTGCATGTAATATGTTTCTACCCAGGGCCAGCAGAAGAAGGGGAAAGGAGGCATGGATTTCTTTAAGAAGAGTAGGAGGAGAGAAAACACTGAGAACACACAATTATACCACAAAAAAAGTCTTACCCAGGGCCTCCAGAGAAGTTGGAAGAGTTGCTACACAAGCCCAGGAGAAGTTTGAGACCTCACTGAACTTGGCAGCCTCCAACCTTCCCAGGGCCGCCAGTGACAGAACCAGAGGGGCCCCTCAGATTCAGAGTCAACACACTGGCTACTAGGCATTGTGCTAGATCATAATATCGTTTCCATCATGGCCACATGCAGAGGGCTCAGACCTTGGTAGGAAGAAGACTTGGCTACCTTTTGCTGTCCACAGAACACAACAGGACCTAAGGTAGGAGGTTCCTAGGATTGCGAGGCCAAGTGTCAGAGACCAGGTGGCCAATGGCATGACTAGTGCTGGCTGCTACTTTAGAGCAATCACTCATGTTCAAAAGAATTTCCAGTGGCTACAGAAATTCAAAGGGTTGAAATGGAAGCTCACGTTCAAGGAGAGTCTTCAAGGCAGACCAGTATGGTCACTAAGGTCTTCTCCTAAGATGCCTCCACAGGATGATATTCATTATCTTGAAAGTATACCACGGTCCCCAGTAGGACAAAGTCAGAAACCAAATTTTGTCATTATCTTGAGAATGAATCCACATCTCACATTAAACAAGCTAAAGAAAATAATGTGTAAAACCAGAATACCAATTTATTCTTTCACAGTGAGAAATTAGTATCAAAGGAAATATATAAAGTCCACTTAACCATTGTTTTCTGACACCATATACAGCTCTTTTTGCATAATCCCTCATAATGTACTCAAACACAAGAAATAGAAAACCCGGCTCAAATGTGGTTAAACAATAAAGAGAATTTGTTGACTTCTATAACTCAAAAGGTCTGTGGTAGGGAGTGCTCCAGGCAGGGCTTGATCCAGCAGTTTAAGGCTATCACCAAGGATTAAATTTCTTTCCGTATATTGGCTCTATTTTCCATCATATAGGACTTCTTCTCATGGCTGCAAAATGGCTGTCAGCAGCAATAAGATGACATACATTTTTTTTCAACTTCAGAAAAATGACAGCTTTTCTGCCCAACCATCAAATAAAGGTCTTAAACCCCACTTTGATTGGACTAAGTTAGAAAAGTACCTGTCCTTGAACTAACTTCTGTAGCCTGAGGATTGGGTTAGGCCTAAGTCAGTGTCCATCCCTGAATCAAACACTGTGACAAAGAGTATGGGTTTGTGAAAATTGGTTTATCGTCCATCTCTGGAGCTAAAGATGGCAACACCATACAAATTGCAATACAATGCTATGCAGTGTAAATGGGATGGGATGGATGCTTAGGAGGCAACTAATTGTTTCTATTGTAAGAAGCCATACCATAATCAGAGGGTGCTTTGTGAACATGGAATCAGAAAAAAGCCTGCGATACACAGATGTTTAATGGTATCAAGATAAATAGCAGAATTCACCCTACTCTGCATGGATTTCCTTGCCAAAGGTTCTGATTCTATCAATGCACCTTAAGAATGAATGGGGAAAATGACAAATACTGTATGATTCCACTTACATGAAGTGCCTAGAGTAGTCAAATTCATAGAGACAGAACGTAGGATGGTGGTTTCCGGGGCCTGTGAGGAGGGGAATGAAAGTTATTGCTTCATGGGTTTCAGTTTAGCGAGTTTGTTTAATGAGTTTCAGTATTGCAAGATGAAAAGAATTCTGGAGATGGATGGCGGCAACGGTTGTGGTGATGGCTGCACAACAATATAAATGTACTTAATACCATTGAACTGTACACTTAAAAACGGTAAAGATGGGAAATTTTGTGTTGCGTATATTTTGCTGCAATTTTAAAGAAAGGAGTGACTGGATCAATCGGATGAGTTATGGGCATATCTTACAGGCCTTGCAGTTGAATTTCCGTATCTCCTCTCCAAAGCGTTATTTGCTTGTTTTTAAGTCAAATTATGAAAGAACAGCATCATTTTTCTGTTCCCAAAGAGATAGGGTAAACACCACAATGACACACAATGAAGAAATTGTCAACATCTGGGCTCAAGGAACAGGATGCAGGCAGTCTCCTAGTCTCTTGCCGTCCCAGGGCTTAGGTTGAGTGTGTCCTGCCTAAGCTGGCACGACTGGAGACGATTTAAATTGTGCTCCAGAAGAGAGACCCTCTAGTCCCCTGCCACCTCACATATTTATAGCTGGGAGGTGACAGAGAACACCTGATCCAGTTGCTCTGAAAACAAGGCACAACCTGGCCAGTGTGAAAAACATGCTGTTCTCAGTGCACATCTTCTGGGAAGTTTGAGTGTCAGCATTGGTGCCAACCAGGAGGACTTTGGGCTCTCTCTGCAGGGCCAGCTCATTACTGGGCTACCTGAGAGAAAGCTGCTGGAGGCAGCCAGTGGGGAAACTGTCTCTCCTCATAATGTTGCATCCAAGCGCTTGGAGGAAGCTTCAGTGAGTCCCCAAGTACCCACCGAAAACACTGATTGCAGTTCAGAAAAAAACCTATAAGACAGAGGAAAATACATCATTGGTAGCTCAAGGATCACCTCCTGGGGCCTAGAAAAAGAGCTGGTGGAGTTACAGCAGGCAAAGGATGAAGGAAGTGTACCAAGTGTGAGAGCCTGATAAGGTGTGTAAGCCACGCAAAACTGCAGCTGGGTTTAGTCGTCTTAGCATGAGGACCGTGCTCCGTGGAGCTCTTTATTACACACACCGTGTGATCCCTGCATATCTGATCACCGGACTCTAAAAACCCCACGCAGATACTCAGCTGATGTGGCTCCACGGCAGCCACAGACGTTCCCTCCAAAGAATATTTCTAACATTTACAACTAAAGGATTAATATTTCACCGGCTTCTTAATAACGCTTATAGAATTAAATGCCATCATCTGTCAGTGGATTAGCATTTCCGAAACGAGGGAGCAAGTCCCCCAGAGGGACGCAAGACATTAGCTAGTGAAGAGGTGGTGTTTTATTTAGGCTTTGTGCCAGTGACGAGCTTAACATACCTACTCTTAGTGTGGTTATATATTATTATTTGTGGCATGGTAACAGTGTTTGCAGAACTTAAGTGCAGGACTCTTTATATACATCAGCTTCTCTAGCCCTTGAAACACTGAAATGTCAGTATCATTCCCAGTTTGCAGATGAAGAAATCAAAGCTCAAAGTGTTTAGTAGGTTGTCTAGCACCACATAGTTAAGAAACAGCTGAGCTGTGATTCAAACTCAGATCTGTCTGAGCCAGAAAACTCATGTTCTTAATCATCATGGTTAAACAGGCTCATGTCTTTGTTGGACCAATGAAGACTGGGTGGGTGTTCTACACTTTGAACACTTGTCTCAAGAGGCATCTAGACAAAGCTGGATGTCTAGAAAACATGAATTTTATCCTTTAGGCAAAATAGACACCAAAACTTGAAGTTCTATAATATCTACTGTGACTAGTGGTAGGCTGTCCCATTAGAAGAGGAAATGGAAATTGTATTCCTGGGAAATAAGTGAGTTCCCCTGTTTCCAACCTTAGCTTTTGAAGCCCCCTTCAAAGGACTGTTGCTTGCATCACATAGAGATTAGACAGGGGTTAGAAGACCTGGGTTCAAATTCAAATACTACCCCTTAATAGCTGGTCAACCTCAGTCAGGTTACTTGATTCCCTGAGCCTCAATAGGCATGTAATAATGTAAAATTATTAATTCCCTTTAACATTAGCCATTTGAATAAGTATGTCACTGCAGTTTTAGTTTTCATTTCTCTAGTGACTAATTTCTCTAATGACTATATCTTCTTTGGTAAATTATCTGTTGAAATATCTTACCCATTTTTAAAAATTGAGTTGTTGGTCTTAGCATTAAGTTTTGCCAGTTTTTTAAAAAATAAATTCTAGATACATACCAAGTGTAGGTGATAATATGGAATAATTGGAACTCTCATACATTGCTGGTAAAAATGTAAAACGGTACAACCACTTTGGAAAAATGCTTGATACATTCTGAAAAAATTAAATATCTACCTATGATATGATCCAGCCATTCTACATGCAGGTTTTTACCCCAGAGAAATAAAAACATATGTCCAGACAAAGACTTGTACATGAATTTTCATAGCAATTCTATTGGTAATAGCCCAAAATTAGAAACAACCCAAATGTCCATGAACAAGTAAATGGATAAACAAACTGTGGTAAATCCATACAATGGAATATTATTCGTCCACAAAAAGGAAGGAAATACTGATGCATGCTGCAACACGGATGAATCTCTAAATAATTTCACTGAGTGAAATAAGTCAGATAAGAAAGAGTACATATTGTAAGATTCCTCTTACATACAATTCTATAAAATGCTAATTAATCTATAGTGACAGAGGCAAATCAGTGATTGCTTAGGGACAGGAAGAGGGGCATGGAGGGTTGGGAGGGAGGGAGTACAAAGGGGCACAAGGAAACTTTCAGGGATGATGGATATATCCATTATTTTCACCATGGGAACAGTTTCCTGGATATTTATAGATATATATATATATATCTATAAATATAAAATATTATATTTAAAAAATATATAAATGTAATACATATATATATATAATGTATCAATTAGCACATTCTAAACATGTGTAGTTTATTAGCTCCCAACATTCCCCTTGCCCTGGGAAGTGCCCCTGATACAGAGGAGAGGCCTCCAGCAGCCATGCTTGTACCACATGACCCAGCCTTCCTAGCCAGAGCTGGTCTAACTGGTCTAACAGAGGCGGGTCACTGAGGATGAGAAATACCGATGTCAGTGTTCTGGAGAAAAGTTCCATAATTTTCTGCTTCAGAGGTCCCTGAAGTTGCCTGGATCCAGCCCATCCAAGGACTGGTCATTTTAACTCTTAGCTTTCAGGATCTGAGTGTCCTGTCAACAAATTCCTTTTATGTTAGCTTTTTGGAGTTGGTTTATGTTGTCTGCCACCCTGGGGAAGAAACGAAATCGACATTTAACTCATTGCGTTGATATTTCTCATGCTTTCTATCACAAATGACCACACCATTTGTGAGTCATTCACAATGTGAGGGCTCCGAGAGTCATTCATCCGTGGCTTCATTTAACAAACTCTTATCCAATGGCACTATATGCCAGGCACCGTCAGACATTTTCAAGTCTCATTCAAATTATACAACAGCTTGGGTAACAATCTCCTGTTTACGGTTGAGAAAGCTCAGGTTCAGAGGGTCTCAGATACCCGCTTAAAGTCAGAGTTCTTAGTAGGCATTGGATTGTACCTACTAGGACTTGAGCCCAGGCCTGACTAACCTAAGAGGCCACACTGTTCCATAACCCACCCTGAGAGTGGTAAGCCCCAACAGCAACAGTGAGCTCTCGGTGGCTAGCCACTGTGGCATGCTCCTTTGGGAGCCAGGGGTCCCAAGAGGTTCCTGGACTCTCTCATGGCCAACAACAGTGTCAGCTGATGGCAGCTCCGGGGCTTGCCCCATAAAACTTGGTGTCCCAGGAACAGATGAATTATCTATTCTGGAAGGCAGCAACCATCAGGGGACCCTTTTCCCCTGGCATTGATATCTGTTACTTAGTAATGAAACTGGCTCCTCCGTGACAAGTGAGCTGCAAAATCCTGAAAATAAACACAGTCAACTACCATCACAGGAAATGCCCAACCAATGCCACCCTTGGCCACAGATCAAAAGATAATGTGGCTGGAATATTCTTTCTGAGAACTCACCAGAACTTTGAACACTTATGAGAAGCTCAGGGTTGAAGCTGCCTTTGTACACGGTTGCTGGAAACACCCCCAGCACAGGCTCAGGGTAAAGCCAGAGACCTCGCGATACTTTTCTTTTCCTCAGGGAAGTGAGTGTACCAGAGCAGGGGGAGCCTTTCATTTTCAATCTTAGAGATTTCAGCGTAGTTTAAATGTATTCCTCTTGAATTTAAAAATATAATAAAAGGGGAAATCCATAGATCTTCAGATTATGTGTTCTTCCTTGTGATCAGCCTGCAGAAATATGAAAACTGCCCAGCGCTCATGTGCAATGAAAATCATCAGTGTCATTTGTGAGAGGAAAAACGAAAACAAGCATTCAATAACCTGGTAATGATACAGTGTTACGTGTCAAATTTCTTCAATAAAAATTAAAGAAAAAATAATCTGGTAATGTTAACTTAAACTCTATCCCTTTGATAAAAACTATATACACATTAAGCATATTTTAAACATTCATTAATAGCATAGGGTAATATTTATAATATTTAGGTTAATTGATAAAAATAGGGTAAAAAACAAGTATGCAGTCTGCTCCTGAAATGTGTGTGGTGTGTGTTTATGCATGCGTGTCAGGAAGAGAATACACCAAGATATTAACAGCATGATACATGAGTATGGGTTAAATGCTTTCCCTCTTACGTTTATGTCTTATCCATTATGAAAATACATATATGCTAAAAGTGATGTGATATCTCAGCAGATTGGATCCTGGAACAGAAGAAGGACATTAAAAAGAAACACTTGTGGCATCTGAACGAAGTCTGCAGCTTACTTAAGTCATGTACCAATGGTAATATCTTAGTTTGGTAATTGTACCCTGGTTATGTACAATGTGAACACCAGGGGAAGCTGAGCATAAGGGTATATGGGCACTCTCTGTACTATTATTGCAACTCATCTATAAATATAAAATTATTTTTCAAAATAAAAAGCTTTTAAAAACACATATATGGCAAGCCATAGTAGGAAGCATCATGGCAGAAAAGCCATTCTTCTTTATTTGTTAGGGCTGCATAATTTAGCATGTATAAACTGCTTCATTGCCTAGATGTGTCTTGGTCTTCCATCTAGATTGTAACTTCTTCTGGGCCAGAGCTCTCCTGGGCTTGCCTGGCATCCCCCAGACAACCCTGAGACCAGCACTGAGCTAAAGATGTGCAACCAAGACCAAGAGGTTCATTGATTAGGTGACTTGTCCTCAGAAAGAAGACTCCAAGAGGGACACACAAAAATCTACTGTTGTGTTGCTTTTCTCATTTTTTCAAGCACTTATGGCTCACTTCCAAGTGTACTTTAGATGAACAATAGAAAATATTAACAAATTAATTAGTTTGAACATATGAAATTGCACCTTTAGGCCAAAGATGTCTGACTTGCATTCATATGGTTCAACTTAAATAACAAGTATTTTATGTTAATCACTGAGGGAGGGCTTCAGAGGCAATTCCTTATAAGTAACAGTGTGCGCTTTACTGAAATTATTATTTCCTTGAGTTTCACTCCTGTAGGGTTTTCTATTTTGCACAGTCAACTCATGCATTTTCTTCTTCAGCAAAAGTTACATGAGCAATAAAATTATCCCCAGTGGTTGGGGACTAATTTCTAAAACACCAACTCAAAAATCACATGTCATGACACACTGACATGTCTTGATCAGTCGTGAGGTGTGTAGCAAGTAATCCATTACTATTTTTTTTAATCCCAAAATTTATAGTTGGTTATCTTTTGCTTTTTAATATAAACTAGAATAGATTCAAGGTAATCCTTCTAATAGACTTATCCTCACACTCACTCACTCACTCACTTGCATCTCAATGTGGTTTCTCAAGTGGGGAATAAAGATGTGCAGGAACAGCCAGGGCTCCGGGAACCACACACGACGCTGGCTTGTTCACGTGACACGTGTCAGCAGAGCATCAGCCTGTGCGCACCTGCAGACAACAGGAGATCGGGAACCAGTGTCAGAAAGGCTTAGCAAGCACTAGGTGTTCCGAATTCAGAACACAGAGTCTAACTATTTAACTACACATAAGGAGTTTATTTGAAAGGTATGCAATCTGACATCTGCTAGGATATCTCTTGTGCTTACAGCCACAATCATTTAAAGCAGTGATTTTTAAACTTTTTTATTAGGGAATGCTTTTTTTCATATGCAATCTTACGGTTTATTCATTTATACAAAGTTCTTTCTGAGTGCCTACTGTGTGCCAGGAAGTGCCGTACTAAAGCAGTTAATGAAACAGATGCTGTCCCTATGCACAAGAAATTAGTTGTGGAGACAAACAGTAAATCACGCAAACACCTAATAAAGAATTAGAAAGAGTGCAAAGTGTCATGAAATAGATGAACAGGGCCCCAGGAGAGGGGGAACCTGCTTAGATAGGGAGATCAGGGACTCTCTGAGCAGTTACATTTAAAGTCAGACCTGGAGGATCAGAAGAGGACAGCCGTGCAAAGAGCAGGGAGATGGTCCATGAGGCAAACAAAAGTTCCTGAGGTTGGAAAATAAAAACGTGGACTGGTACCAATTTGCAGAACTATGTGACTTCTCTCTGCTAACACTGAGGAGCCCAGGTAAGGAATACAGAGGCGTATTTTGAATTGAGACAGAATTGGGAACTGGTAGTAGGAGTCATTGGTGGTCTAGGAGGTGGCGGAGATGAAAGTGCCTTGAGAAATATGAAAATGTGAACACTCTGCAAGAGATCAGAGAGACCCAATATTTACCCATATGGAACTTTTTCTTTACTCCTACGCCATCCTTGCAGAAATCTGAATGCTTCTGATCCATCACAGAGACATGGAGGCACTCAGAATTCTCGAGCAGTTTTCACTAAAATCTGGAGGTGTCTAGAACAGAAGTGAAAGTTCACCTCACCAGGATTATATCATTCCTTCGAAGACAGCTGTCATCTATATATCAACACATGGAGCCTAAGGCAGCACTTTCTTCAGTCCTTTTCTGTGATTCCATCCCTGACTCAGGGAATACTGCAAAATCTGTGATCACTCGCCATGTCCCACATATTATCTGCCATTAACATAAATCAAGGCTTCGTGTTTGTAATTTATGTCTCAGCACTTAGAGAATACCTTGCTAGTTATTTTAAATGGATAAATCAAATCAAAATTTTGGTAATAAAATATTAGAAATGTCATAAGACCTCTGATTTATGTAAATCTGTCTAACATTCCCATCTCCATTTATTTCAAGTTTTTAGAAAGAAAAATGGTTTGCTGGATCATCCGGCTCTTATTTTTATTCCTTCATTTAGGAGATTACATCTCAGCTCCAAAACCATTTTTATAATAAA
Source organism: Equus quagga (assembly GCF_021613505.1). Lineage (NCBI taxonomy): Eukaryota > Metazoa > Chordata > Mammalia > Perissodactyla > Equidae > Equus > Equus quagga. Next base: position 125,502,667 of record NC_060272.1, read on the forward strand.
ATATGCAATTTTTAACTGTTGATATTTTTAAAAGAGTAAACATGATTAAGATTAATTCATGCCGTCCCAGACATACTCAAATAATGGATTAGTCTGTATAGCACATTTGGTTCATGGCTAATAGTCAAGATTTTTAAATTTTTACTTCCTCCATATATACAGAAATTTATTCCTTTGTTTGCTTAAAATCCAGAGCTGCTTATGCAATAGAAGGAAATGAATATGGACTGAACACTGCTGGGTAGCACATGCCAATACCCAGCTTCCAAATTGTATACAGTCATGTGTCACTTAACGAGGGGACATGTTCTAAGAAAATGCGTCATTCTACAATTTTGCCATTGTGCAAACATCACAGAGTGTACTTACACAAACCTCGATGGTCTAGCCCACTACACACCTAGGCTATATGGTACTAACCTTATGGGGACCTACATCATTTATGCCATCAGTCATTGACCAAAACATCATTATGTGGTGCATGACTGTACATTCACAGGGAATGGCTAGGATATAGCAAATTAACATTATAAAACAAAAAGCAAATGGTGTCCATGGATTACAAAAACATTCTTTTCAAAAGTAGAGTGCCAGGAGATAAGAATTAAATAAATGAAAAAAAAACTAAGTAAAGAGGGCAGCAGAAAACTTTTGGAGGTGATGGATAGAGTTAAGGCCTAGATTGTAGTGATGGTTTCACAGGTGTATACTTATCTCTAAACTCATCAAGTGGTATACATTAAATATGTACAACTTCTTGTATTCAATCATACCTCAATAAAGAGGTTTAAAAAAACCCCAAAGAACAGAGCCAGCCACGATGGCCTAGTGGTTAAAGTTCAGTGTGCTCCACTTTGGCAGCCTGGGTTTGGTTCCCAGGCAGAGAACCATACCACTCAGCGCTCAGTAGCCATTCTGCTGTGGTGGCTCACACAGAAGAACTAGAAGGACTTACAACTAGAATACACAACTATGGACTGGGACTTTGGGGAGAAAAAAAAAAAGAGGAAGATTGGCAACAGATGTTAGCTCAGGGCAAATCTTTCCCAGCAAAAAAAAAAAGCAACAACCAACAAACAACATAAAATACATTAAATAAGTGGAAGACACTGAAAGGAAAAGACAAAATCCAGATAAGCACACAGAAGAGGAATGGAAAGGCTGCTTTCCTTTTCTAGCAAAGAGTTATGTGCATTCTAGATCTCATGTTAGAAACTGATTCTCTATTTTAGGTGCCGCCTTATTTATGTTTTCCATCTGAGAGTCTGAGAGGCAAAAGCTTTGTCATTGACCCTGGAAACAATTACCAACATTCTCCACTTACTACTTGCAGCATCTCTGTCCTCCCTGAATTGGTGAACATATATATGTTAGATGCTGAAGAAAACGCAGACAAAGTAACATAATGGAGTGAGTCCCTGTTTTTACAGTTTCAGAATGGATAGCAAAAGGATTCACAGTCTGGCATCGTACGGGAGGACTTACCATGCTGATTTTCTTAGTATTTACCAAAGAATAGTATTAAGCGACAACGCTGAAGATCAAACTTACGTTTATGGTAAAATGAGAAATTATCTATGATAGAAAAGTTAAAAAAATGCAAAAGAAAACTAGTAGTTCCTAAGGTCATTCCTATTCAGTGTTGACTAAACAAAATATAGAGATTGGGAGCACAAACTTAACCAGGCTCATCAATTAAGGAGCCAGGCAATCTAGAAAAACTCAGGAGCTTCGGTTTCATCATGTATAAGGTAAGAGTATTAAACAGGATGCTTTCTTAGGTCCTCTTTCAACCATAAAGCTCTATGGTTGGCCCTAAGAGCTGTGATACCACTGCCTTCATCGAGTAGCATCTTATATACTAGTTTCTGACTTGAAGTGTGCTTAACTGACTAGCTCGTCTAATAAAACACTACATTTCTAGCTCAGGTCTTGCTACCCCTGAGAAAAGGATCTTTAAAATTAGTCGTTTGTATAAATTCAAGCCTGATGCAACGTCCTCCTTTCAATTTTACCTCTGTCCCTTACATGACTTGTTCAAAACCAAAAGAAGTAAAATGCTCTTCTCTCTTCTCATTTATGGCATGTCAATGTGCTATTGCACATACATTGCTCACTGTACTCACATTACTCCTTGCACACACATTACAGAACCATCAAGAAAGTGAGAAGAATCATACAGTCAAAGAACAAATGCTGCAAATAGTGCATTTCACCAGTGTCAATTTAGCAAATATTGTAAAAGTTAAATAAGAAAGAGAAAGAACTGCTTACAAAGAGGCAAACCTGGGGACAATTAGGAAGAGACAGAAGAGTAACAAGGATTCTCAGTAATATGTGATACACGGTAAAGCCATTTCTTAAGAAAAGTAAAGGGGAAAAATGGTTAACACTTAAGCTTAAACTGGGCAAAGATCAAGTTTCCAAAAACAATTTTAAACAGAGATTTATAGGATTAGACGACCTAACATTGAGTCCTTTTTTTTTCATTTTTAGATTTGCAATTTCTATGACTGACCTTCCAATGAGATTGCCTCTGCCACACAATGGTAATGAATAAAACAAGTGAGCAACCAAAAGCTACAAGAATGAGGAAAGTATCTGGATTCCCACAGCTCAAAGTCAAAATTCAAAGTTTCCATTCTGTAGCCTGTCCACTAAGATAAAAGAAAAAAATTCAAACACTTGCATTTAGTCCCAAAAGAAAAGCCACCCTGTTAAATAAAGCACTTCACATTCACAGCCCTCCTCTCTCTAAAGCTCTTGTCATGAGCCATAGCATAACGGCCTTTGGCATCCATTGAAAAATGTGAAAGCACCTGTAATGGCATTTCCAGTAGCAGGGATGGCAGACAGGGTTGCAGTGGACCTTATGTCTTCTCACCCGGCAATGCCATGGCTTTATCTACGGAGGGTGAAGACGTAGTGGGTTGGAATAGTCAGGCCAACCAAGAATGTGGAAGATCTGACTTTGCTCAATGACATAAAGGGAACACCATATGTGCCTTATAATATTGTGGGACCAGAGAGAAAGGAGAATTGCCCTGCCTCTCCCAATTCCCAGACAATTCTGGAAATCTTACATCCTGGACATCCCTTTGTTCTGTTTGATGGGACTCTGGGCATTATGTGGCCTTGAAGAGATGTCTCAAGCAGCTCATCTAAAACTCGAGGAGGAATGTGTTCTAGGGAGATAGGAAAGTGCCCCTCTCCACTGCCCTAGCCGTGGATTGTGCCCAGGGATTCAGTGTGATGGACCCAGACTCATCAGAACTCACTGCTTTATCATGGTCTTCTACATAAGCACTCTAATGAAGAAAACCCTCATTTAAACTACCCTAAGTTCAAAGTATATAGAGGTAGTAAAACAGGTGTGTGTGTCAGCCCTTCTCTGAAGTGTGAAGTCATCAATGTGATGGTCCTGCCTTATCCGCTTGAACTTAACCTGTGAACCAGAATACTCAGTGTCTAAGGCTGAGGCAGCCTTCTCAATTCTCAATTATTCCTCTTTCAAATCTAGGTTTTTCTCGGGCCTCTAACAGCTTTCAAAAGTATATCAGGCAATTCCTAGTTTTCTACCAAGGTTGAAGGGTCTAGAAGGAAATCGGTTAATGTTAACACTGGGTCCGGTATCCGACAAGAGAGAAGCTGGGAGCAGCAGGGATCCAGTTAAGAGCAGCTGACATGAATAGGCTTTTATCTGAATGAACTGCCTGTACAACAGCCTTTCTAGCAGAACAAGAAAGAAAAGAAGCTTACCATCTGGTAAAATGTGCTGAGAAGTATGCTAAGTTTGGCCTCAAATCGAAAAGAACTCTATTTACAAAGCAGTCTTTCTTAAAAATTGAGCCACAATCTTATTAAGCTCTCAACATCTAACTACCAGTTAAAACAAATATAGTAGATAGAGAAAGAAGTTAAATGAAGCTTGAGGAAACATCAACCTCAGAATCTGAGACATTCTATCGGACTTCTGACATGGTTTCTCCAACAAATTGGTGGCATTAAAAATACATGTGTGTTCTGCTTAGAATGAATGAAACTTTAACAATGTAACAACCAACCACAAAGTGTGGATCATATTCGGATCCTAATTTGTACAAACCAAATGTAAAAAGTCATTCTGACAATCATGGAAATTTAAACATAGACCGAGTATTAGATGACATTAGGGAAAAGTCTGGACCAATTACAAGTCTATCCTGAAGTATTTACAAGTGAAATGCCAAGATACCTGAAATTTTCTTTAATGTTCTCAAGAAAAACATGGGAAGTGGATGAAACAAGTTGGGCAAAATGTTGATTATTGTTGAAGCTCAGAGATAGGTAGATGCAGTTCCCTTCTAGTCTCTTGTGAATAGTTCAAAATTTCCACAATAAAAATGGTTTTAAAAGCCAGCATATTACCATTAACCTAAAAAAGTACACAAATATCATTATTATAACATAATTTATTGCAGCACAAGATGGAAATAATCTAAATATTCTGCAGTGGTAAAATGTTTTTAAAATCATGATAAACCAATCTGCTAAAAATTATGCAGCCATTAAAATGACAATATGGAAGACAGCAACAAATATAAGGCTTATGGAATTATTTTTAGAATATGAACTATATCCATATTATGATCATAACTCTTTAAAATATGTGCAAATAGGGGCTGGCCCAGGATCATAGTGGTTAAGATTGCATGCTCCACGTTGGCAGCCCAGGGTTCACAGGTTTGGATCCCAGGCGCAGACCTAGCACTGCTCATCAAGCCATGCTGTGGTGGCATCCCACCCACAGAAAAAAGAGGAAGATTGTCACAGATGTTAGCTCAGCAACAATCTTCCTCAAGCAAAAAGAGGAAGATTGGAAATAGATGTTAGCTCAGGGCCAATTTTCCTCACCAAAAAAAAAAGAGAAAAAATATGTGCGAATATAAACAAGTAGAAGAGTATATAAGAAAAAATAAAATAGCAAGTTCTCTCATAAAGTGTGGTGAAATGTTTTTCTTTTTGGTGATAATATTGTTTCTGAAACAAATAAAAAACTGACATGAACAAAACAACAAAAAATAGATATGGACCTGTATATGCTGAAATGTACCATATTGCAGTGGAAACAGCACTGGCTTTGGAGTTGGACAATCTGGACAAGTTATTTAAACAATCAGAATCAGTTTCCTCAAATCTAAAATTAACATAAAATACCTACCCTTCAGGGATGCTGTAAAGATTAGAGACATAAGCGCCTATCACAATATAGTAAACATTCTATAAACAGTAGTTGTTACTATTGTCATATTAAAGGCGGGAGAGCTCTGAAAAATAGAAAAAAGAGAGGTGAGCTGATAGTGAAATGGCTGCAGATTTTTATGGTAATACAGCTTTTGCACAAAAAACGAAGATAGGGCAAAATGCAAGGAGGCCTTAGAATCTTATCTGGGCCAGTTAGAGGTAAGGGCCAGTTGGAGAGGGGTTAAGGCTTATACGAGGGGCTGAGGCAGGCAGTGGGGAAGTGAATAAGGTCACCCTATAGGAAAAATGAGAGAGCCATATAACACCAGGCTATGTTCAAACTATCCTGCAGCTTCAAGGCAAAACCTACAGTTTGAGAGGAAGGGGGAGAAGAGCACGAAAGGAGGAAACTAAGAATAAGAACCTAGAGGACCGCCAATCTGAATAGGGTATGTGGAGGATCAGAATTGGCCACCCCAAAATGTGTCTCTTTGGCTTGGTTATTTTTAAGAACAACAGACTCTGAAAGAAACTTTGACCTTCCCCCTAACGGCCTAAGAGAATTTTAGATAGAAGGCCTGTTCCAGGAAGGAGCTAATATGATAAGATAACATTGTCTACAGAGGGCCCAACAAACACTTGTTTAACAAACATTTGCTTTTCCACCCCCGTGTGAATTGCCTTCCTCCCCTTTGAAGGCCCAAACCACCACCCCCAACATCCTCCTTTGTCTTTAGCTGAAGATGGTATTTAAGGTGGTGACTTTGGCCATTTTGGCTGAGTTACTCAGTTTTTCTGGGTTTCTTCCATGAATACATGTTATTAAACTTTGTTTGATTCTCTCCTGTTACTCTGACTCATGTCAATTTAATTCCTAGACCAGCCAGAAGGACCTAGAGGGTAAAGAAATTGTCTTCCTACGTTAAAGGTACAAGACATGTTCAAGTTTCTTTGTATGGGGCTAGAGAGATGGGGCTCCTTAGGCAGTAACAGACAATCCCTAACTGGGCTTGTTATGACAGATGATAGAGTTTCAGAGCTTGAATCACCTGGAATTCATATAAAATTATCTCATCCTGTCTCTCCATCCTACAAAATGAGAAAATTTGGTCCAGAAAAGGGAGCACTCCAGGTATGATGACAAGGTTCTATGGCAAAGCTATGCCTAGAACTCTGGCTAATGAACCCAGAGACCAGTGCCCTTATTGTATCTCACCATGGCATCCTCCAAGATGGTTCATCCCATGATCATCACCAAGTCAATTATCTTTACTCATATTTAGTAAACATATGTAGCTCACCATGTCTTAAAGCAAACAATACAATATAAGCACTTACTCTTTTCACATGAAAAGCTCCCTACTAACTTCAGATTATTTTGTTGCATGTCACAAAAGAGAATGGATTGAATATTTGTTCAGCAAATGCTCCATCCATACCTACTATGTGCCCAGCATATAAAAACACATGGCACAGACCCTGTGGGCGAGGAGCCAGTCCAGTGAAGGAGAAGCATGCCTACAAATAAGCATAATGCTGCAAGGACACTTCACAGTGTTCATGTGCTGTGGAATTAAAGATAGTAGAGCTCATTAGACCTGAGAAGGGAGAGAAAAAGTCACTGACGGGTGATTCTGGAACAGACCCTGAGGAGGGCACAAGAGGGTGGCCAACTTCAACATGCGCCTGGCACAATGGCTTAGCGAAAGGTGGTCAGGACTGAAACTGTGAAAATTACCAGAAAATGCAGCAAGCATATAGAGAAGTGGGAGCTGGATGGGGCTTATGGAGAGGAAAATCAGTCAGGCAGCAGAGTCGAGACTAAAGTAAAAACCAAGCCTTCTTAAATTGTAAGGAAATATAAAAAAGACAGAGAGAGAAGAAATGTATTTCTCGTCTCTGAACTCTAACTATAATCAGGTGATTCAAAGTGAGTCATCGCCAGCTGAAGAATAAGAAGACGCCACGAACAGAATAAATTCTGGTCTTGTACAGATTCCAGCAGCTGCTACCAAACCTACATTTGGGGGTTTTAATCCTGGGACGAGCATACAAATTCTGGCTTCCTGGCATAAATTCCTTTTTTTTCCCTTTTTTCTGGAATCATGACTTTTGTTTTCTGGCTTTCCCCTGCCTTGTTCTGGAAATCAGTTGTGTTATTTAGATTAGAAATTCCAACTGAAAAATACTTGGTCTCTGTGGTGTGATCTCTCTGCTCCTGTATGGCCTCCAACAAAGAGCCTTCACACCCACCAGTGCTAAGGCACAGATTGATGCCCTTGAGAAGCAGATCTCCTTCTCTAAAGACCACCCTCTACAGGCATCAAATTATATGGACAGAGTATTACAAAACAGGGCTATCGATATATCTTCAAATCCAAAATCTACTCCCAGTAAATTTTGTGAGAGCTGCAAAACACTTGTGCGCCACACAGGAAAGTCAAGCAAAGGTCCCCGTGGAATTGGGCCTGTTAGAAGCAAAAAGAGTGAGAAACCAACATTGCCATGCGCCTCCTGCGTGCTGGGCACCACCCCACGTACTTTACATGTTTATTTAATGTTTTTCTTTCCTGCTTTGCTTACTTCATGCAGATTTATTCTTTCAAGTATCTCATAGTAGTCTATACGCTTTATATTATTTCTACTGAGGATGAATATGGAGACGAGTAGAGCAAGGAGACTGCCAGTGCTAGAAATCAGGGAAAACCTGCTTCTTCAAACTCCCAGCATATATATTCTTTGTAAGAGTCCCTACTATGTTTCAGACGACAGAGCATTTAAGGATACACACTGACATGGACATTAGTATTTCTTAAAATACGTTGTAAGCTTGAAGAATGCTAAATACTCTGTGAGTTTTGCCTTATACTAGCACATCTTCTGTTCAAAATCAGCACATTTTCTGAAACTGGGTGCCAATATGAGAACAAACCTGAGAAGAAGTTAAGAAAGCTTTTCGAGGACTTAGTTCTCTCCCCTGGCTGACTCTCTGGAGATGGCCCGGCGACCCTGACCACTGATTTACATTCTTCTCTGCTGCATGCTTGTCTGTGCCTATTAGACTATTAAAATATTAATAGGGTCTTGGTATCTGTCATTATTAATTTGAAAGAGTAACAAGGACATGCTGAGCCATAGTATTGATAGATTTGTAGAATATGTTCATCGTAGCGCTCATTACTCAGCTAAGTTACTATTTTTTCAGACGATTTTTCTCCACTAATCATTTTTGGTATTTAACAGTTTGTCATCTCCAACTATGCACACTTGTTCCTTACAAATCTATTTGCATATATATTTTTTATAATGTCTTTATAGCAACAATTTATTAAACAATTGTTGCGCCCGATCATGTAATGACAAAATCTTCTGGCAAATATTTAGAGACTTTAGCTATGAAATGAGTAGATTATTAAACATGGCATAAAAATAATACATCCCTGCTTTTGAAATGAGAAAGCTGAAGCAAAAAGTTAAATGACTTCCTAAGAACTAACATGCATGAAGAGCTAATCTTTTCTAATTCCAGAAGCTTGAAATGGACCAAGTTTAGATTTGGGGTGTGCCTTTAACAAAGGCAAACTCAGTATTTCCCTTTGTCAGAGTATACGACTCAAATATAATTGCAAAGGTAACTAAGAAGTATCTTTTTTTTGGTCACCTAAAATCTTCAACACAAATTATATACAGAGGAAAAGAACTAATCATGCAATCCTTAAGAAGTAATCACAAATTTGGTCCTAAGGTAATGATTCTTATCCTTCCTTATGCACGAAGGCCATCACACCCATATGTCTCCCCCGTCTTTTAATCCCCCTCAATCTACTCCAACTAGAGATCACTACTTTATCTGCCCCAAAATGGGATGGTGGTGGCAAAATGTATGCTACAGTCTTAAGTTAGAAAGGCTTATGCTTCACATCCAATTACATATAGCACAACCTATATCGAAATACTCAAGATGAATCAATGCCCACGCTATCCTTGAGATAACTCGGTTCCTACTTCCTCGCTTTAGTAGCCCAGCCCTCCAGGAAGAGGGCTCTGATGAAGGGCAAGGAATGCAGGTGGAACCAGAAAATCATTTGGCTGGTGACATTATCACTGTCACTATTTACTAATAGTGACGACACATCTCTTTTTAACACCACCAGCATGGCTCTTCATGGCCCAGACTTGCAAAATGACGAGTTACAACAACAATAGGCTGCTTTGCTTGTTCCTCTTAGGCCACAACTAAAAGGCGAAGAAAACCCCAACCAACTCAACCAAGCAACCAAACTGTTGGGGAGGGTGTTTTCCATTTTCAATATTGTGCAGCTCATGTTTACATTGACAATCCAGATCTCTTCTCATGACCTTGAAGAGGCTCACAGTTTTTCAACTGCAAAATGTAAATCTCAGCCCAACTCCCCGAAAGATTTGATAATAAATTGTGTGAACGAAAACACTATATGAAATGGGATGCTCCGGAATAGGGTGTTGTAATTAACCCATGATTCTCCACACACTCCTTCTTACTTTCTACTCCTGTCCTTAAAATCTTCTGGAATTTGGTTTTGTTTCCATCTTTGGTATTCAGAATATAACTGAAAATTTCTTGGGTGAATGAAGCTCCCTTGTGGGGTAATTCCTCATTCTGAAATCAGTGCTTAGTCCCTGTTACGGCAAAGACCAAAGGTGTAATAGAGAGTACAAGAGAATGTTGATGCCATAAACATCCTGAAAGTTGCTATTTTTCCCCTTAATCCCTGACACAAACACTTTTGCGTGTGATTTCTTTCTCTAAAAGTCTGGTGAGGTGGGGATGGGTAACTATGGGGGGAGGGTGGTGAGAAGAAGGTACAAACAACATAGAAATCAAGGGTTCCAGTTAATTGACATTTTGCTCCATCATAGACGCAACTACCAATACTCTTCATGTCAACATTTTCAGGCCAGACAGCGGCTCTCTGTCTCAGCTTAACTAACTTTGCCAAGTAGTACAATTTGGTAACGCTATGAACTGAATTGTGTCCCCCAAAATTCAGATGGCAAAGCCCTAACCCATAATGTGAAGGTATTTGGAAATGGGGCCTTTGGGGGATAAATAGGTTTAGATGAGGTCATGAGGGTGGGGCTCACAGGAAGATTATTGTCAGTTGAAGAAGAGACACCAGAGAGATTGTTCTTTCTCTCTCCAAAGAAGAGATCCTGTGAGCACACGTTGAGATGGCCACAGTCTACAAGCCAGGAAGAGAGCTCGCACCAGAACCTGGCCGTGCCGGCACCTTGAACTCAGACTTTCAGCCTCCAGAACTGTGAGAAAATATATTTCTGTTGTTTAAGCCCCCCAGTCTGCAATGTTTTCTTATCACAGCCTGAGCTGACTAAACCCAGATGGAGAGATAGAGAAATCTTGGGAAGAGTCATTTCCCAAACTCTACAAAAATAAAGTTTTCTAAATGCAACGGACCGTTATTGCATCTCCTTCATATTCATATTTATGAAAGTTTCATTTAAACACACACTCTTTGACCAGTGAACGGGACTACCACCCTTAGAACAGCAAACAAAATCGTAAGAATTGAGGAAAAGAGTGAATACAGGCCTTCTCAGAAGATGGAGCATCAATTCCATTGTCTACACGCGATCTCCCACTCCAATTGCAGCAGTTAAGAGCAAAGGCACTTCCTGATCCCTCTGTGAAGGAGCTGGAGCCCTGCCACCAGAGAGGCCCATGCTGGGCAGACCTCCGGCCAGGCACGGGTTTGCTAACGGCTCTTCTGTGCCTGGGCCCTGCCCTCTGCCTCCGGGGTACCTGGTAAACTGAAGTGAGTTAACTGAAGAGATCGCTGGCCTCCAACAAAGAGGAACTTAAAAGGAGAGGAAAACTTTTAAATTCCACTATACAAGCTGGGTTTGTTCAGTGCTGACTTTTGCAAATCTGCAGCTTTCTATTTGACTCCATATGGTTCTGTGACATTAGGACTCATGCAAGGCTAAGACAGACAGCTAGTTTACCAGCTGCCAACGGCCAAAAGTGAAGACGACTTCAGAGGCAAATCAGTTTCTAACAAACGGTTTTCCCCTGCTTTAAAACAAAACAAAAGAAAGAAAATGTCAACGCCATGCAGGCAAGTACAGAGATGGAAATGAAAGCTCTGCCTATCACCGCAAGCTTTGCTTTTTTAAAATAAAGTTGAATTGGATCAATTTGAGATAACTGCTAGGAGATGCCAAGTTTTACCTTTGGATACGTCATTTGTTTTTGTTTCTAATCTGGACTCAAAAGGAACATTGCCGGTGTTTTTCCAATGGCACATGCAGTTCTAGAAGAGTTAAAATAAGAAACTCTACCTGCTTAATCTGCCAGAAAACACAGGAGAGGAGCAATCAGCCCCGGGAAGAAGTGCTCTGAATGAGGGACGCCTGGCTGCTTTAGGCCATGCTGTTTGTCAGTCTTTCAAAATTCAAGTCATTACCAGATGCTGATCTCCTATAATATTGTGATATTTTATCTGATTACACTTACCTGATTGTGCCTTATCTGCTATCTGCCTCCCCATTCTTCCATGTATATTAAATGCAGGTGCTTTTATTATTCTGAGAGCTAGAAAGTGTTGACTGCTCTGAATATAAATGGGGATATTATATCATTAACTTGCTCCGAAAGCAGGGCCATTCACTGTGTAAATCACATGCAAGGCACCTAACGGAGACACAATAAACCATAATGTCTTAAGAAAGAAAGCAACGAGGAATGGATAAGGAGATAAAAATTTAAGGCATTGTTGAAGGGTAATCTTCAAAATCCTATTTGGTGCTTTCAAACTAGCATTTGTTGATAATATAACCTCTATAATAGAAACTTTTTTAAGTTCATAAAAAAAAATTGGGAGCATGGAAGCACCTTAACATGGAATGTTATTACCAATAGGATTGCATAAAAACACAGTCATTCACATTCTCTGGCTTGTCTAAGTTAGAAGAAGGGTTTGAAAGCACCACTCTAATCTTTTAGAGAGGTATACTTTGCTTCGGCAAATATCTTCTTACTCTACCTGGATGTCCAGCTTAAACAAGGTGAACAAGTGGCCAAATGCTTTAGGCATTTCCAGATGCTAAAAGGTGAATAGTTTAGAATCTGGTCGCAAATTTCAAAGGAAGTAAGAAGCAGTGAATTAAGGCAGAACAGTGATAATGCGCAGCTGCCCAACAGTCTGGGGTTACACACTCTGCTTAGTTTCCACAGTGTTGGCCTCACTACAAGTTAATCCACAGTAATTTAAGTGGAAAATTTCAGAAAACCCATTTTCGGAGCAAACGTTATGTGAGAGTTTAAATGAGCCACTGCCCTCTGTTGGATAGAGTATCAGACGGCCTGTTCATTTATCAGTGTGCTGGATGCCTCCACAGACGGAACAGCTGGAAGCCAGGCTTTGTAAGGGAAGGCGAGTTCTGCTCTCTGTCTGGAGCAGAGTGGCCAGAGTCATCTTCTCACCATCAGATCTGAATGTGTGAGACAGAAGAGCACAAGTTTGAGGACAGTGGGAACAGGAAGAGTAAAGTTCTCTCTCCTGCCTGATCAGGGAGGATGTGGCTTCTGCTCTCACTTTCCTCCCGAATTCTGTGCACGGGCAGGTGGAAGCACTGGGTATGGGAGCCACTCCTCTCTCTCTGCCTTCACCACTACATGCAGATGCACAAAACAGTCAATTTTCTTTTAACTGAACAAATGTATGTTTAAAACACATCTTTAAGTTAAGGTCGCTCTTTAATCAGAGAATCTTTTATTATTCTTAAAGTATATGCTTGAACACAAAACATGAATATGGAAGATGGTCTGATCTTTTCAATAATTCCATATTTCACATATTTTATCAGGAAAGACATTGTAATAGGTTTCTTATAATCTGATTAAACTCAATTTATTGTTTATATGTAAGAGTAATTTTAACTGGGCATTATTTTACATTGTTTAGAAGATCTATTCTTGAAAAATTGTGAAAATTAATGAAAAGACAAAATCAATATTCCAAACGTAAAAGATAAAACTATAAGGCTTTTACAAGAGAGTATAGGAGAATATGTTTGTGACTTATGGGTAGCCAAGATTTCTTAGGTCACAGAAAGCAATAATCATAATAGAACAAAATTAGACTTCATCAAAATTAAAAACCTTTATGCATCAAAAGACACCATCAAGAAAATGAATAGGCAAGCCATAGACTTGGAGGAAACATTGGCAAAACATGTCTGACAAAGGACTGTTATCCAGGATATAAAAAGAACTGTGACAATTCAACAAAAGAAAGACAAACAACCCAATTAAAAATGGGCAAAAGACTTGAAGAGTCAAAGAGTATATATACATGAATGGCTAATAAGCACATGAAAAAGTGGTCAATGTCATTTGTCATCAAGGAAATGCAAATTAAAACCACAAGGAGACACCACTACACACCCACCAGAATGGCTACAGTTAAAGAGACTGACACCACCGATCAATGGACGAGGGGATGGAGCACCTGGAGCAGCGCTGTCGATGGCAGGTGAAATGACACAACCACGCTAGGAAAAGGTCTGGCAGTTTCTTCTAAAATGAAATATACACCTCCCCTGTGACCAGCAGTTCCACACACAGGTATTTACCAAAATGAATGAAAATACATTCACAAAAAGACGTGTGATATTCATAGCTGCTTTATTCATATAGCCCAAAACTATATGAATAGCCAGTCCCAGTGTCCATCAGCAGGAGAAGAGATAAATGAACAGTGGTAAGCAATGAAACTAGCAACACAAAAGAACAAACTACTGACACGTGAGAGAACATGAGTAAGTCTCACAAATATTACGCTGAGTGAAAGAAGTCTTACACAAAAGAGTACATATTGTATGACTTCATTTACATGATGCTAGACTATGCAAAACTAACCTACAGTGGAAAAAAATCAGAACACAGGCTGCGTCTGTGGTTTGGAGAGATTCACTGGGGAGAGGAATGAAAGAACGTTGTGTGTTCTCTATCTTGTTAGGTTATACATGTGTATATGTACTTTTAAGATGGTGCATTTGGTTGTAAATTTTACATCAAAAGAAAAATGTCAAAAAACGTTAAATTCTAATTAATGATATGCATCTGAAGTATTAGGGGAAGTACACTGATGTCTTCAGCTTATTTCGACATACACGTCAAATAAGCTGGAGTAAAGGATAGACAGCCGTGTAACAAGGCAAGTCCAGTAAAATGTGAATAGCGACTCTGGGTGCTGATTATGTGGGTGTCCACCATAAAATTCTTATATTTGCTATTTTCTTGAAATTTTTCATAATAAATTGGTAGAAAACATGAAAAAATATTAAGTGCAAATATGTGTGGTAGTAAATTTCTTCCTTGGTCATTTATTACGTTTCAAATTAGAATTGCTGCAAAGGCTTAATTGCTCAGGTCTTAAAAACACCCAAACAAGCTTAACTTTACTAAGCTCCACAGAAGCAAGGATTTCTTTTTGTCTTTTTAACTAATTAGAAGCACCCAGAATGGTGTCTAGCACATAGTAGGTGTTAAATAAATATTTATCAAATGAACTGTATCACGCATAACTTTTAATCAGACTATTTCAGTGCCTTCAGAAAGTGAGATATGATAAAAGCAATGCAAATGTCTTCTACAACCCAGCCCATGATCAAAAAGTATTCCTCAACTGGACCAGCCCAGTGGCATAGTGGTTAAGTTCATGTGCTCTGCTTTGGTGGCCCAGGGTTCACAGGTTCGGATCCCAGGTGCAGAACTACACACCGCTTATCAAGCCAGGCTATGGCAACCGTCCCAGATATAAAACAGAGGAAGATGGGCACAGATGTTAACTCAGGGCCAATCTTCCTCAAAAAAAAAAGTATTCCTCAACTAAGTATAGATATTTCTAACACTGTTTAATATTAGTTACCTCACTAAATCGATTTTTTAATTGATGATGGGAGATAATAAAACAGAAAGAATTTCAGGAGCCGGCCCAGTGGTGCAGCGGTTAAGTTCGCACATTCGGCTTTGGCGGCCTGCGGTTCGCCGGTTTGGATCCTGGGTGCGGACATAGTACCGCTTGGCAAGCCATGCTGTGGTAGGTGTCCAACATATAAAGTAGAGGAAGATAGGCACGGATGTTAGCTCAGGGCCAGTCTTCCTCAGCAAAAAGAGGAGGATTGGCAGCAGTCAGCTCAGGGCTAATCTTCCTCAAAAAAATAAAATAAAAATAAAAATAAATAAAAACCAAAAAATACAGGTTTCTAGGCTATACGTTGGAGATTCTGATTCAGTAGATCAGCAGTTTTTAAAAGGTTCTCACATAATTTCAGAGCATAACCAGGTTTGGCAATCAATGATCTTGTTCATTTTTTTCAACTACTTCAAACAAATCTTCTAAAAAGATGGAAATGGAAGTAACTTTTATTTAGCTGTTTCTACATACCAGGTATTGTTCATGTTATCCCATTAGATTGTACAACACCACCTCCAAGGGAGTACTATTAGCTCCATTTTACAGTTTGGAAAATGGGGATGGTAATGTTAAATAAGTTTGTCTAAATTCACTATAGCTAACCGTGGAGGAACCAAGATGTGAAGCCGGATGGGTCTACAAAGCTACCATACTACTACAAACCTTTGCAAAAAAGATAAGGGAAAAAGTTGTTGGAAAAGTTAAAGTTGCTCCTCTGGCATTACAGGCAGGAGTAACTTTGATATCCTGCAGAAAGTTCTATGTTTCTTAAATGTCTGCCGGTATAATCTCAGCCTCTATCTTGTTCTGGTATCAGTGGAAAGAGTAGCTATCTGACCCTTCATACACAGCTTCCAGGAAAGCTGCTGAGAGAGAGAGAGCGAGCAAGAGGGAACGAGTTAGTTCTGGGTCTCTGGTCCTTGTTCCCCAATACTTTCTACGCCTTGATCTCCCTACTTTGGATCCTCAGAGTTCTCCAAGTGAATGTCCCAAACTAAATACTGCCTTCTCCTCTCACAAAAAAATAACAGTCTTTAGCACTTGACTGTTAAAACACATCTTAGGCAAACTGTCATCTGCCTAGCTGCTAGAATAAAAGATTCTCGGCCAAGGTCAACAGTAAATTGCTGCCTCCTTCCTGGACTGCTGAAGCGACTGTTTGGCCTTTAGTCCTCTCATGCTGTTTTTAGGTTTGGAGACGGTGCTTCTTACAGACAATAGAGCTTGCTGCACACAAACACGCGCAAAAATTTTTATGACGATTTCCGTGTTCCACATTGTTGCACATGATAGTCAGGGTCTTTTGTTGGGGACCACTGGAATTAGGAATCAGGTGATCAGAATAAAAAAATCCCTGTACTTTGTTACGTGGTTTCACAACAGGGACATGGAACCGCCTGAGTGGTCTCCATCTCCGTGCACCCCTCTTTGCAGGGTAGTCAAGACATGCCATCGTACATCCCTTTCAGAAGAGGCCCATGCCTCACTCATGCACATTCTGCCTAAAAGATCAAATCTTCCCATATCTAATTCCTTTTTGGTGCCCAACCTTCCTCTTTTTTTCTAGGTATCTCCTTCTAAGGAGTTATCACTGCACACATAACCTCTTAATATGACACATTAAAGAAACATAAGCCCTAATTTGCTATCACAGCCTGTATGATTTATTTCATTAGCAAATAGGAGAAATGCCTAAATAACAATAATGGATGTTTTTTCAATCTTCCTGAGCTTCAGATTCCTCAGCTGTATAAAATACAGAAGTAGATTCCAGGATCTCTATGATCCCTTCCAGTTATAAAATTTTGATATTAGACCAAAACAGGATTGGTTGGTTTTGAGAGGTTCCCACGTGATTCTTAGCAGAAAGGGTGATACCAAGTGAAAATCAAGAAGCACTTTCAATAAATACTAACCTAAGTTAGGGGTTGCATGAAAGCCAGAATGCGTCTACACAGTCATGCATTGTGTAATGACGGGGATACATTCTGAGAAATGTGTCGTCAGGCAATTTCGTCACTGTGTGAACATCACAGAGTATACTTATACAACCCTGGATGGTACAGCCTACTACACTCCTAGGCTATGTGGTACGAATCTTATGGGACCACTGTCATATATGAGGTCCATCGTTCACCAAAAGGTCGTTACACAGCTCACAACTGTACATAACAGGTACTCAAAACTATCTTTTTATTAATCATAACTTTTATTGTACACTTACAAATAGTCACTGTTCCAGGAGCTTTACGTGTGTTTACTTATTTAAACTAACAACTCTTTGAGGTAAATACTATTATCATACCCCATTTTATAGATGAGGAAACTGAGGCACAGAGAAATTTGAGACCAAAGGTCACAAAGGTGGCAGAGCCAGGATTAGAACCCAAGTAGTCTGCCACCAGAGCAGTGTCGGTATTTGGTAATTAGGATTTGGTTGCTCAGAATTAGTATTCTGAGGACACCAGCTGATACCTGAGGGTCTTTCTGGAATGTATTTTAATGACCTAACAAGAGCTGGCAAACTCACAACTCACTACCCCTTCCTGCACCTTTGCAGACATCATTAAGATCGTAGCCCTCCAGGTGGGGTCCCAGAATCCTTTGTAACATAGCAGGACTTACTATCACTTGGAGCTGACATGTGAGAAACCTGCTCCCTCTCACATAAAATAGTCAACTGGCTAAAAAGAGACCTAGAGACAGCTACCAATTCCCGCCTTTAATTCTCAGTTAAATGCAAATACTCACTGGGAACTCTCCATGGACAATCTATGATTAGTGACTACTACGCTTCTGGAGCACAGCTAGAAAACGTACTGCCTCATCAACAATGACTGATGCTCTTACCCCTCCTTGGAGCTACTCAAGTAGGGAGACGCTGATCCGCTGACATTCACAGAAGGCACTAATGGCATTCAGGTACAAACAGGGGCAAAGTGGCCAGTGGTCCATGGGTACTACATTTTCCCAGGGCATTATTCCAGTGATCAGATGAAACCTTCCATCACTATCAAGGCATTTTGTTTATCTTCCATCATTGGCTCATAGCTCTATCACACATTTTAATCTATTCACAGCCTCAGAGCCAGGAACACATTTGCACCATGTGTGAAAGAGTCTCTGGTTGCATAATCAGCTTTGTCTCCCCACAATGTGAGGAAGTTAAGAAGAGTCCCTGCCCTAAAATTATGTCCTCTTGTGATGTCCAAACGGCCAGTTATCGGCCATTCATAATGGAAAATCATAGCACAGACAGTCCTGCTTTGGCATCAGACAGATGAATCTTGGCTCTGCTATTTTCCTGTGTTATTGTGGGAAAAGCATGTGAAACGGGGGAGGGGAGGAGGGGGGCAGGGGTGGGGACAACAATCACTTCTCCTGAGGTTGCTGCCATGAGGGAAGACAATGTATATGAATACTCGGCACAATGCCTGACACAAAGTAGGTAACTTGTTATCAACACTGTTATTACTATTACCTCTATTGCTGAGCATTGCCATTTCTCTTGGTTCTCTCTCAAAATGTCACTGCTCTTCTTCCCTCTTTGGGGCCAGGGCAGGGTGGATAGCACAAATCCCCTCAGCAGGAAGCACACTTCAAAAGAGGCAATGGGTTGCCAGAAAGGCACTTGGCTTGTTTCACAACTTTGTCTAAGGCTCACCCCAAATTAGTTAGCATTCCCCACACAGTAGTTTTGTCTCTGCCAAGTGACAGACTGAAATAAAATTCCTTTTAAAAATGCCGTGGTTTGTGCAAATGTAAAAGGCTATAAGAAGCAGTACAATGAGGCAAACACTGTATGAAGACTATTAAAAATGTGACACAAATTTTAAAACTTCTAATCACCCTGCCTACACCTGCCAAAAACGTGCGAGGACAGGAGCAAGCCCCTGGGAGAGCATTTCCGGGTGTCTCCTGCCACCTCATTCCTCGTTCTCAGGGATGAATAAAGGATTGCTTGTGTTCATACCTCACTTGAAAGTTCAAATCATATTCTCTTGTTTTTAGATCACCTCCTTTTTCATTTATAGAGTCGGGGAATGTTGGCAGGTTCCAAACAGGGACACAGGGGTTATTAGGCAACATACTTATCAAACAGCTACAAGTTTATAGTCCCTACGGCACAGCTACTAGAGAAACGTGGCAAGGGCTGGCAATGTCTTTGGCTACCAAGGTCACGCTTTTATAAAAATTAATTGACATACATCTATATCGCTCAAGGACACTACATAATCCAGCCTCATAAATATGCCAAAATAAAACAAGAAGGCCACAGAAATATTTTATTGGCAGCTTTTCGCAGATCACAGATGAAATCTCTACTTTCTCATCCCACAGTATCAGGGTGATACCAACTTGCAAAATAGTCCTAGCAAATTTCCACGATATCCAAGTTAAGGAGTAGAGTT
This sequence comes from Equus quagga, assembly GCF_021613505.1. Lineage (NCBI taxonomy): Eukaryota > Metazoa > Chordata > Mammalia > Perissodactyla > Equidae > Equus > Equus quagga. The sequence goes on from NC_060272.1 coordinate 125,522,282, forward strand.
TCTAGATGTGGCATAGGGGTATCCTCCACTGAAATTACAATGCACCTCCATACACCAGTGCTCCGTTGCTGACCTGTTAGTCTCTGTTAGTCTGTAAAAATTTCTTGATCTCTAGGGACTCACTGAAATCCAAGGGTCTGTATTAGAAAACACACAGAGCATTCTGAAAAGGCAAAAGAAGTTGAGTAGCTATTTGCTTATAGACTAACTCATCCATCTAGAGATTGATCTCTGCCCAATTCTCCACGATTCTGTGATTCTGTTATTTATGAGGAGCTGTGGCATCGTGTTTCAGAAATTACCAACCAGTCAGCACTGATGGGTATGTATTTTTCTTGCTCACTCAGTGGCAAGACACATATATAATAAATTCTCAGGAACTTTATCTCTTTCAGTTAGAGTCAGAATAACTGCTGACTCAATGATTTGCCACAAAATCTATTCCTGGATAAAAGAGAGGACCGCCCTCTACAGAAAGGAAGTATTTCAATACTTCAGCATTTCCAACAAGAACAAAGAGATACCAGTGAGAAGCAAAATAAGGAACTATGTTCCATGACTGAAAAATTCCTAAATACTTTATACTATTTTAAATTTGCTCCCAGTGGAAAGATAGCAACAGATTAATTGCCCACACCTCCATTTAATAAAAAAATTTTCAAAACAAACTTATTTTACTTTCATGGCTGCAGATAGGAGTTATTAACCATCTGCCTTTGTATCATTTAAACATTATACAAGTAAACATTATTTTACAACCAGAAAACAGCTATTCATAGAATTGTACGTTTATTCCCCAATAATTCTTCTTTGCCACTTTAATAAGGGCCTAAAGTTACTATCATTTCAACTCTTTTTAAAATTCATTACTTACAATATTAAGAAAAACAGTTGACAACACAGTATTTCATTGCAAATGAAGAAGGTCTCAAAGAGATTTTTTTAAAAAATTTACTAGCAGCATCAATTACCTCCTTTTAAGGAAATAGGTAAAAGGAACAAACAATAATCCAAATCATAACTCACACTGTTAAAGGAAATGGGGGTGACCCAAAGAACCAACAGGTGACAGTTCCACCAACTAGTGCTCTTACAGAGGCAAGTCTCCTCTTGCATAATAATAGAACGAGAAGAAGCAAATTAACATTTTACTTCTCTACTTCTTCAAAACACAGAAATGAGTGTGCCTCCAGAATCAGACAACATATATTATACAGATAAATAGACAGTTCTTGGCTATGTAGGGCAGAGAATAGAAGAAAATGGGGGTAAACGGAGGGGGAGAGATAAGGCTTAAGATCTCCTGAAAAGAGTATGTTTTGACCCAAATTTATTAAGATTAGAGAAACACCCTAAAGAAGAGAAGTCAGAATAAACCAGCCAAAGAAAAATCTACATTGAAGACAAACTCTCATGTGCACTCTAAACTGGAGATGAGAGAGCAACACACAGAGAGAACTCTGGAGAACTGCAGAGGGCCCTCGAGTCTTCAGCTGAGTATTGACAGGGCATGCACGTGGGAAACTACAAGGTCAGGGAAAGAACCATCGTATGGACAGGAGATCAGAGCACCCAGCACCCACACAAGGCGAGGAGCAGGGCCTATTCGTAACAGCCAGACTGGAAACCTCAGGACGCACAGGGCATTCAGTTAAGTACACAGAAAGGTGTTTCATCAGTAGTGTGGACTAATTAGACCTAGAATGAGCATGCTCCAGTTGTGCCTAACAAATCTTAAAAGCAAGAATGGAAAGAAGCAAACTGTTTACAAGCAAATTAACTGTGTCTCAGTAAAAAGGTTCGAGACTACTTACACGAATAAAAATTCCAGCACCCAACAAAGTAAAATTCACAATGCCTGGCATTCAACCAAAACTTGCCAGGCCTGTAAAGAAACTGGAAAATATGACCCACCACGAGGAGAAAAACTCATCAATTGAGATTAACGCAGAACTCACAAAGAAGCAGCAGACAAGGACTTTTAAAAGTTATTATAACTATTTTCTATATGTTCAAAATGTTAAGCAAAGACATGGAAAATATAAAAAAAGATGCAAATTGAACTTCTTAAATTGAAAATTAAAATGTATAATATGAGAAATGTATTAGATGGGATTAACAGCAGTTTAGATATTGCAGAATAGAATGGTGAACTTGAAAGACAGAGAGAAAAGAGAATTTTTAAAAATGAACAGAGCATCAGCCAGCTATGGTAAAAGCTTGAATTATACTACATAGGTGTAATGGAGTCCCCAAAGGAAGAAAGGGGAAAAAAAAATATTTGAAGAAATGATGCCTGAAAATTTTCCAAATTTGATAAAAATGATAATCTCACAAACCTAAGAATACCAATGAACCCCAAGTACAAGGAGCATGAAGAAAACTACACTAAGTCACGTTGTAATCAAATTTCTCAAAACGTAATAAAGAAAATCCTAAAAGCCGTCAGAGAAAGACATGTTACATATAGAGGAAGAATGATGACAGGGAACACCTCGATGAAAACAAGCAAATGAGAACACAGTGAAGCAACATTTTTAAAATACTAAAAGAAAGAAGACAGACAATAAAAAGCGTTGGCAAGGAAAGTGGAACCCCAATACATTGCTAGTAGGAATGGCAAATAGTGCAGTCATTCAGAAAAATGTTTGTGAGTTCCTCTAAAAGTTAAAAGTAGAGTTACCATAAGACCTAGTAATTCCACTCCTAAGGTTTATACTAAAGAAAAATGAACACATGCGTCCACACAAAAATTGGTGCATGAATGTTCATAGCAGCGTTATTCACAATAGCCAAAAAGTAGAAACAACCCAATAGTTAACCAATTAATGAATGGATAAACAAAATGTGATGTATCCATACAATAGAAAATTATTTGGCTATAAAAATGAATGCAATACTGACATACGCTACAACAAAGATGAATCTTGAAAATAAAGAAGCCAGATACAAAAATTCACCTATCGTATGATTCCATTTAAACAAAATGTCCAGAATAGGCAAATCCATGGACAGAAAGTGTATTAGTGGTTGCCAGGGCCTAGGGAAAGGTGGGTATGGGGAGTGATTGCTAATGGGTAGAAAGTTTCTTTTGGAGATGATCAAAACATTCCGGAATTAGTGTTGATGGATACATAATTCTGTAAAAACCCCCTGAACTGTACACTTTAAAAGGGTGAACCTTTTGGTATGTGAATTATATATCAACAAAGCCGTCAAAATAAGTGATAGAAGTATATTTGGAAGATATCTAAAAGGTGGTACAAATGATATACTATGCACAAATACTACACTTAAAAAATAAACTGCAAAGAAATTCTTAAAAATGGAAATGGTAAAAATAACCAAATTAAAAGGCAGAGACTCTAATACTTGATAAAAAAGGAAGACCCAACCATATGCTGCCCACAAGAAACAAAATGTAAATATAAAGACACAAATAGATTAAAAAGTTGGAAAAGATACACCATAGTAACACTGATCAAAAGAAAGAAGTGGTTATATTACTAACAGAAAAAACAGATTTCAGAGCAAAGAGCATTACCAGGGATAATAATGTTATTTCATAGTAATTAAGACATCAATTTTTAAAGAGGATATAATAATCCTAAACACTTATGCATGTAATAACAAAGCTTCAAAATACTTGTGAAGCAAAAACATTAGATTACAAGAGAAATAGACAAATCCACAATTATTGTTGGAGATTTTAAGATACTTCTGTGGTGCGCAGAATTCTAAGAGCACTCCCAAAATTCCCACCCACTGATGTACATGCCCTGTATAATCCTTTGGGAGAGACACATAAATATAATGGAATTTTACTCTCATGATTACGTTATATGGCAAAGGTGAACGGATTAGGCAGATGTAATTAAGGTCACTTATCAGTTAACTTTGAGTTAATTAATAGACTATTCTGGATGGATCTGACCTAATTAGGTGGGACATTTCAAGTAGAGTCTAGAGATTAGGAATAGAAGTCAGAGACTCTGTCTTATTGGCCTTGGGAAAACAGGCTACCATGAGTACTACAGCTGCGAGGAAGTGAATTTTGCCAATAACCACCGGAGTTTGAAAGAGGCCTCCAAGCCTCAGATGAGACCACAGCCCCAGCCACCATCTTGATCACAGTCTTCTGTGATCCCGAGCAAAGAACCCAGATAAGTCATCATCAGATTCCCGGCTCATGGAAACTGTGAGATAATTAGTGTGTTGTTTTATGCCCAATTTGTGGTAATTTGTCATGCAGCAATAGAAAACTAATATGCCCTCTCTCAATAAGTAAAGGAGATATAGACAGAAAATCAGTGAGAGTAGAGAAGATTTGAACAACACTATTAGCCAACTTGACCTAACTGACATTTCTATACACCTCACCAGACAACAGCAGAATAAGCACTCTTCTTGAGTGTGTAAGGAATACTTACCAACACAGACCACACATTAGGCCAGAATACAAATCTCAATGAATTTCAAAGGATTCAAGTCATATAAAATACGTCCTATGACCAGAATAAAGTTAAAAATCAATAACAGGAATATCTTTAGAAAATTCCCCAGTATTAGGAAACTAAGTAACACACTAAATAACCCATGAGTCAAAGAAAAAATTAAGAGGGAAATGACCCTACCAGAATATTGTAAACACCACAAAGACTGAGCAATGACAGCTTCACAAAGTTTTAGGAAACGAACAACAAAATGTAGACAATTACTATACTTAAATATTAAAATACAATGACTATAGAAGATAATGAGCTTCTATTGCTGGAATGGAAACAGGATTATCACACTATCAAATACTTTTCCTATCAGCTGACAAAAAGAAGCTGTCTCTTAGCCTGATGGCAATGAGAGACAGAAGATGAATCATTGCTTGTGGAAACCAATTTATTTAGTCACTTCGAACGGCTGTTATTTATTACTTGTCAGCACATGCTGTTAGTTCAATTAAATATAAAAATCAGTTCTCTTTTCTTCCCCACTCCCATCTTTTAAAAAAATGATACAAATTTAAAACATTAAAAGACCATTTTAAGTTCATTGTTTCTATTATTTTACTTAGGCATTGTTTATTAAACATTCTGCAACAAAGGAAAGATCAGGGACTAGGTATACAAATACGTTTGGGAGCTCTCCTTTCAGGAGAATGCAAACACAAAAATTTAAAACAAGGCACTAGGAGAAAGTGTTCATTGCGATACTGCGCTGAACTGTGAGGAAGCTGGAGACAGCACACTCGGCTGAGAGAAAGTTCGATTTTTTGGCCGTAGTGTAATTGAACTCTTTTATATAAGTTATAATACTCACACTTGTTACATACAAAGTATCAGATATTTCACTTTGACCATACCCCAGGGTTCTCATCATTTAACTGCAATCGACCCTAAAAAAATCTTGTTCATATTCAGTACTAGTCATATAGGGGCACATGTTGCCATGGAAAAAAGTCCTATCTGGAGAATCTGTCGAGAGAATACTATTAAGCAAAGTATGTTAAGTAAATGTGCCACCTACCCCTGCCAAGCATAAAAGCCTGTTATCCCTAATTATGTTCCTCATTGAGTTTCTACCTTCAACATGTCAAACACAGCCCACTAGTTCTGGGGCTAATTTCAGCTTTCAGTGACAAATGTATCTTATGCTTCAAATGACATTAAGTGGCTGTCTACCACAGAGTACACAAGTCTATTTTCTTTATTCTATTGTTTTAGTGAACAGAAATTACATATTTTCTGGCAAATTTAGAGCTTGGCTGCAGTTAGGACTCAAAGCAAATGTAAGTAGATGTAATAGCGTGTTTTCAAACAGTTGCTTAAAGATGATGCCTCGTTTATCCATTAAATCAAGAAAATAAGCTGTCTATTTGGTGTAAACACCAAAACACCTTGGGTTTTTACATGCTTATTTGCACACAATGGCACATGAACCCCACTTCTTGCAGACTCAGATTCATCATTAGAAACATCAGTTATTACATTGTAGTCACTCAAGGCAAACAAAACTCCTGAGCATGATTCTATTTGCCCCCCCCACCGAACAGCCTGCACACAAGCAGAGCTCTTTCTCTCCTGTCACTGCGAGCTGGCGTTTCTCCCTGTTGTATCACTTCTGGCACATATCTCCCAGCACTCTCCCCTGCTCCCCCATTCTCTGAGCTTGAAGAATCAGCAGCCATAGTTAACCACAATTCCAGGGTATTGACAATGTGATTTCTGGATTATATGTCTTAGATCTTGATATCTTAAGGTTACCAACCCTATGACTTTCACATTTGTGCAAATGATTTTCCTCTAGACTGTTGTTTGCTTTTTATGTTTTTAGTCTTTATACTCCTGCCAACACTATCTTGTGTGTGCCTGTGTATGTGTGTACTACTAATTTGATCAACAGATAATGATTCTAAATATTGGAGAACAAGGCAAGACAGCTAATAGATTACGTCTAGGTAAAGTGATGTGTTGCTTAACGACAGGGCTACGTTCTAAGAAATGCATCGTTATGCAATTTCATCACTATGGGAACATCATAGAGTGTCCTTACACAAACCCACATGGTATAGCCTACTGCTCCTAGGCTACAAACCTGTGCAGCATGTTACTGTACTGAATATAGTGGGCAATTGTAACACAATGGTATTTGTGTATCTAAACATATCTATATATAGAAAAGGTACAGTAAAAATATGATATAAAAGATAAAAAATGGTACACCCATATAGGGCACTAACCATGAATGGAGCTTGCAGGACCGGAAGTTGCTCTGGGCGAGTCGGTGAGTGAGTGGTGAGTGAATGCGGAGCCCTAGGGCATCACTGGACACTACTGTAGACTTTACAAACACTGTACACTTAGGCTACACTAAATTTATAAAAAATATTTTTCTTTCTTCAATAATAAATTAATCTTAGCACACTGTAATTTTTTTACTTCATAAATTTTTAATTTCTTGAGTCTTGTAACGACACTAGCTTAAAACACATTATACATCTGTACAAAAATGTTTTTTTCTTTATATCCTTATTCTGTAAGCTTTTTTCTATTTAAATTTTTTTTTAACTTTTTAAATTTTGTTAAAAACTAAGACACAAACACACACACATTACCTTAGGCCTACACAGGGTCAGGATCACCACTATCCCTTTCTTTTTTTTAAAGATTTCATTTTTCTTTTTTTCTCCTCAAAGCCCCCCAGTACATAGTTGTGTATTTTCAGTTGTGGGCCTTTCTAGTTGTGGCATGTGGGACGCTGCCTCAGCATGGCTTGATGAACAGTGCCACGTCCGCGCCCAGGATCTGACCAGTGAAACCCTGGGCCGCCAAAGTGGAGCGTGTGAACTTAACCTCTCAGCCACAGGGCCAGCCACCATCACTATCCCTTTCTTCCACCTCCACATCTTGTCCCACTGGAAGGTCTTCAGGGGCAATAACATGCATGGTGCTGTCATCTCCTATGATAACAATGCCTTCTTCTGGAATACCTTCTGAAGGACCTGCCTGAGGCTCTTCTTGAGGAGGTGTCACTCTTTTCAGAAATATGTCCACGGTGGTTTGCTTGGTTTGTTTCTTTATCACAGATTTTGTTGTAAGCAGATAATGTACCATGAACATTCTTCTCTATTAATGATAACCTTTCAGTGTTGGACGCCATGTTTTCAAACTTTTTAAGGAGCTTGTTGAGGTCTGCAAAAGCTTCTGCTAAACCCCTCACTGTGAATTTTCTTGGGGGTTCTTCTTCTTCTCCTGTAGTTTTCTTTTCTCTTGCCTCTTCTTCAGCTATGCATACCTGTTTAATTCCAACAGCTCATTAGTCAATTCCTCAGGAACCACCTCTAGGAGTTCCTCAACGTTGTCCTCATCCACTCCCAGGTAAAGTTGTTCACCGTCTCAACCTTGTTGGCTTCTGCAACCTCCTCATCCTTGGCAAATCCTTGGAAGTCATGGATGAACCTCTTGAGTGTCTTCTTCCACATGCTATTCATAACACTCCTTGGTGACATCACCCCAAGCCCAAGAATGGTTCTTGATGCAGTCATAGATGTTGTAACCCTTCCAGAAGTGCATCAGTGTCTTCTTTATGTCTTCCTCAGTTGCAGCAATAGCCTGGGCAAAGGTCCTTCTCAGGTAGTAGGCCTTAAAAGCTGCTATAACTCCTTGATCCATTGGTTGGATCAAATAGGTGGTGGTATTTGGAGGGAGAAACACTGCTTTGATATTGGGATGAAGATCACCAATAAAAGGAGGATGTCTGGGACCACTGTCAACAAAAAGCAAAATCTTGAAAGGCACGTTCTTCTCCAAACAGTACTTCTCCATTTCACTGGCATAGCACTTCATGCAGGCATCTTGGAAGAGGAACTGGGTCATCCATGACTTCTTGCTCCTGTAGTACACTGGCAGTGTGTGCTTACTGATACGCTTGAAGGCCCTGGGGTTCTCACTGTGCTGATCACAAAGGGTTTCAATTTGTAGCCTTCAACATTACCCCAAGCATGACTGCTATCCTGTTCTTAAAAGCCTTGAAAGCTGGCACTAACTTGGCATCCTTATGGAATGAAAGTCCTTTCAGACATCTGTTTCTAGAATAGGAAAGTTTCATCCATACTGAATATTTGCCCTGGTAAGTAATTTTCCTCCACAATCAGCTTCTGTAGAGTTTCCAAAATTCTTCAGCTGCCTTCACATCAGCACTCGCAGACCCACCACACACTTTCACACTATGTAAGGAATAATGATTCTAGAATTGTTCAAACCACCCGGAGCTAGCAGTAAATTCAACATGGTAGTTGGGTCCAGCCTTTTCTTTCAACATCACAAACGAACTTTTTGTTTTGGCCATGATCATTATGGTGCTGAGAGGGATACACTTCTGTGTCTGGTCTTCAATCCAAGTCATTAGAAGTTTCTCCATGTCTGATAAAGACCCTTCTCAAATTTTTGTTAGTCTCGTTGCCTTCAATGAAGCAGATCCTTTAACAGCTTCCATCACTTTGTTCTTGTGCTTCAAAATCGTAGCTATGGTGAATGGGACATGCCTGACTGACGAGCAGTGACTATCACTGATTTTCCACCTTCAGAGTCCTTAATCACTTTTAGTTTCATTTCCAGGTCAATCACTCAACGTAGCCTCTTACCGGCAACATTAGCAGTGGATTTTGTACACTTACAGGCCATGATGAACAAAATAATGCAAGATTAAACCTAGCACAAGGGAAAATGATGCAATCAGGAGATGGTAAACACAAGATAGATGGGGCTGTGGCCAGTGTAACACAACATACTGTTTCACAGTAAACTTTTTTTTTATAAGTAGAAAGAGTACACTCCAAAATAACAATAAAAATTTAGTAAATACATAAACCAGTAACATAGTCATTTATTATCAAGTATTATGTACTGTACATAATTGTATGTGCAATACTTTTATACAATGGGCAGTGCAGTAGGTTTCTTTACACCAGAATCACCACAAACATGGGTACAGTCACGTGATGCTTAACAATGGGCGTATGTTCTGAGAAATGCTATGTTAGGTGATTTTGTCGTCATGTGAACATCAGAGTGTACTTATACAAACCTAGACAGTATAGCCTACTACACACCTGGGCTATATGCTCCTAATTTTCTGGGACCACCGTTGTATATGTGGTCTGTCATCATTGACCACATTGTTATGCGGCACATGACTGTAGTGAGATTTCTCTCTATACTTTTCTCTTTTGTCCAAGTTATTTGCAATAAACCTACAATACTGCAAATGAGAAATAAGAAATTAGGAATTGGGAGACAAAGCTTTAAAAAAAAAAAACTTTGAACTCAAAATCACCTAGTGTTCATGTAGTCTCTGGATCATTTAAACTGAAGTTATGGGAGAAATGTAGGAGGAAGAGAATTGACATTTGAGCGACATATGCACAGAAATTATTTTAGGGAATAGGGGAAGTGGCATGGCCAAAAACTGTAATCTTTTCTTGTAACAGGAAAACATTAATTCAAAAGTTTTTTTTTAATCATATGTAATAAATAAACATTGAATTTGTTGGTATTTTGAACTAGATCTTTAATATCCCATCCAGTTGGAAATTCCGTTTCTCTGGTTCTCTATGAGTATAGAATTCTCAATTATCTACTTTAAAAATGAAAAACAAGTTTTTAAATAGTTTTTTGATGTGTATTTTTATTTTTTTCAAGTGTATAGGTTGAAAATACAACAAAGAATGAAAAAATCTTTTGTATCAAATAGTGGTCAATTAAGGAAGAAAGTGTAGGACAGGAAAATGGCAGAAGAGCAGAGGAAATAGACAATAGCGAGGTGGAAGAGAAAAGAGAAGAAAAATAAGACAAAAAAGATTTACCAAAGAGGGTGGTCAGGTAGGGCTGGTTCAAAGCAGATCCATCGACCAAGCCAAGGTGGGTGGCTGCACCCCTCAGGTTCCTACCCATCTGGTAGTTCCATACACTCCAAATATAAACTAGATGTTTTTAGCAATCAAAATTCTATTTTCTGATAATATCCAGCTCACAAAGCCAAATAATTTCAAAGTAATTCACAATAAAGTATGTTAAGATTGACAACTCACAATGTTTAATACCTTGAGGAAGAGCTGCAATTTAAAGGTTTCTGAATGCCAAATCAACGCACCTAATAAAGGTTCATTTTGGGGATTCAAAAAATAGCTATCAATGAAGTGTCTACCCTTCATTTTGATGCTATCCATCAAAAAAGGCTAGCAGGCTTTTTAAAAAAAATCAATTAATATATAAATGGAAACATGAAAACCAGGTTCTTATAGTTGTCACATGTTGATGTAAATGTTCTGTAACTGGGAGGGATTGATTCCACTTACTCAGCACGCAAAACAGTAAGTTACATCAGGCTGGTTTTTGCCATAGGTTAAAATTCACATTAAGTTCTGAAAAAAAGAGTCTACAGATTAGGTGGAAAAAGATGATATCTTAAGGTATGTTTAAAAGAGAAGAGTCAATTGTATGAACATGTATTTTAAAAAAAAAACAGTGGTGACGACTTGTCCTCCACAGTTTCATAACCAGGCTGGGGTACAGTTACAGCCTCTGGTTCTTTTTCCGTCGATGACAGCGGCAGTTTGATTAACAAGTGGGCAGCCAAAACCTTTTTGCAGGCTTCAGAATGTATAAGCATTCCGCTTACATATTTCAATGTTAGTGGCAAGAAATAACTATAAAACATGAAACTCGACCCAAAAAATGCAGTATTTTAACATTTAAATTTGGCTGTAAATAACATAAATACTTTTTTCTCTTTTTACATATTGCAGATTTGTTGTAGATATGAACATGAAGATTTACATAATCATGAATAAGCCTAAGCACTTCATAACCAGATTTTAATTTGTTATCTTAGTGTTCTTGATATTATGTTCCCTTCTTCCATGTTTACTGATAGAAAAACCCCACAAACAAGCTATTACACAGGTCTAATACTAAAACCATTGTTTTACAGCTATCAACATCAAGCTGTCTTCCTCACGAAGGGACAGAGAGAAAAACCTTACATGACAGTTTATACTGATACTTTTCAAACCTTGTTTCAGGTAGTTTTTTTGTTTGTTTGTGATCATGTTATAATAGACTCAGAAATATGATAGGCAATATCAAATTTTCATTAATTTGGTGATTTTAAATACCACACTAAAGATAGAATCTTATTAAAAATCCTACATCAAATTTATTGAGAGGGAAAAAAATCAGTTACCAAAACTTGTAGTTCTCTTTTGGACTTTAAGGAAATATGCTGAGGACAGAGAAGACGTACTAATACAGAAGAGTAAAAAATAATAAAAATTGTTCAAAGGAGAAAGTAATTTATCTTCTAAAAGTGACACAGCGAATTCTTCTCTTCCAAAAAATTTTAAAACAACATTAAAATATTGGTCCTTTGACTCTATAATGTCATATCTTTTTATTTTTATATAAATGACTTTTAACCTTAATAGAGTAAAAAAAACATCTTTCAACTGAAAATAATGATCTATTATAAGAATACACCTAATAAAGCTAAATTCCTTTGCCATTGAGGAGCTGTGCTAACTTGTTTTACTTCAGACTAACAACTGCTTCTACCAAGTAAGATAACAAACAGGTTTTAGTCTTCAAACTTCAAAAACTTAAGGAAGCCTTGTCAAAATTAACAAAATAATTTTAAGAATACTTTGCAAATAATTCAGTAAGATATTTTACATATGAATTAGTTTTCCTTGATATAAAATACTACGTTATTATTTGCATACAATGAAGATTGAATACATATTTAAAAATGAAAACATAGGCATACCCTTGGAAGATGATGGTAGCAAAAGCAGAGTTTTTGAATTTCTCCAAATCCCCACACAAAACTAGGCAGAGCAATAGAAACCAAAACCAAAAACCATGGACAACATTTAAAACAAAACTAAGTACAGGTATTGCCATGAACCCCAAAATATAAGCAGCTTAGAACAAACCAGTAATAAGACCTTCAAAATAATTTGACCTTCATAATATCAGTACTTCTCTGGGAGAGAGTAAAGGGAAGCCAACTGGGCATCTAATAGACCTGACAATAGGGAGAAACCCAAAATAAGTAGAAATCATGAGAGTGAAGTTGAGACAGCAACTGAAACTTGGTTTTGCCTCTCATAATAGCAGCTGAATGCAGCGGGTATAAGGTCTGAAAGGAGCTGGAGCAGTCTAGCCCCTAAGAAGTCCTGAAACTGACCAGCCACAGCTCCCTTCCAGGACAGAGCCCCACACTAAGGAGAATCCACTGGCAGTGGCATCAAAGTGAGCAGGATAGAGAAAAATCAACAGGATGGTAGGCAAGTCCAGGAAAAGTAGGGGGAGGGGGACAGAGCCAGGAAATCTCAAAAAGCAAGCCACCATATTGTGAACATTAGAGAACAAAAGTAGACAAAAGAACACGAAGGTAGAAAAACTAATCCGAACCAGGTTCCTTCTAAAAGTTCAGGAAAATGAACTTCACGTAAAAATGAGAAACAAAAATACCAAGGTTAAATCTTATGCAATATTGTTATAAATAGAAGAGACAGAAGACAATAACCTTCCTACAGACAATAGAAGTACACCAGACAGACTCACAGAACACACCAAAACTATTACCTTGTATTTTAAAATGAGATTAAAGTCATTAAGAAAATGACACAAGCCATAAAAGAACAACATGAATCAGAATTAGATGTGAGGTGAAAGAATCCAGGGAAGAATTAGAAATGAAAGAAAAAAATCATTTTAGAAATGAAAACAAAACTAGAAGGAACATAGGAGTGAATAAACACAACAGATGAGCCTTAAAAGAAATAGGAGAAAAGGGGTTAAACTTTAAATTCAAAATGAAGATAGAAAAGGTTCACAAAAAGGTGACATATATTGAAGATAGGAAAAGAAGACCCGATGCAGATAACAGGAAATCCAGAAGAAAAGCAAAGCAAGGAAAAAGAACAAATGCTGCAATAATAATTCAAGAAAGGTCCTTGAAATTAAAAAGAAAAGGATGTAACATTACAGAATGAAAAAGCCTATCACGTATCCAGGAATATCAACACTTAGTAGATAACACCAACACATATTCTAGTAAAAATTACTGGAACAAAAGAAGGAAGAAAAACATAGGGCCATCTGTAAGCCATGGTGGCATGGTCAGTGTCAGGTAGCACTGATTCTAACCTGCTGTCAACCTTGTCTATTCTCTTTCTCTCAAACCTTTCCACTCATCATCAATTAAGATTCCACATTAATCTCAACTTGGATTTAGCAAAAATAATTTAAGATTGACAAAAGCAAAAATAGGTTAAGAATCAAGTGACATCTTAAAGTATACTAAACACCACATTTGCCACTGCTCTCTCATGAAAGTCCAGTAAAATGACAAGTAAGAGATAAAGGATCAAACAGACAGTAAAAGAGAAGACAGAGATAGGTCAAGAAAATTTTGGAAGCTGGAGCAGAAATAAATGAGTGGAACTTGACTTAGACAGCAAAGAAGGCTACAACCTAAGGGCCTGTGGAGAGGGGAAACTAGGAAGCAACTTGCTTCTAAACACAAACCCAAGTAAGGCTAACAAAGATCCCAGATCCCTCCAAAGACAGCGTGGGATGGGCAGGGGGCAAACACAGAAGTTACTCTCCTCACAATCAGGCAGCCATTCATTCACCAACTCCACAGGAGACTCCGGCAAAGCCAAAGTATGAGATTATAAACTCAGGCAACCCAGCCGAGGTAAGGGCAGGTTAGCCTCCTGGAACTGGGGGATTAGGTGAAAAGACTTCCAAGGGAACTGTGGATACCCTCAGACAGCCAAAGAGAAAAGTGCACCCGTCCATAAAGGGCTTCCAACCAGCTTTTTGGTGTCTTATATATGAAAGCAGCCAAACGTCACCGAAGATCTAAGGAAATTTGAGAAAACATCAGAAAGCAAAACACACAAGAAAAAAAATTAACTTGAAGGAACTAGAAGGCAAAAAGCAGAAGAAAACTTGAAAACCATCACTAAAAGTAACATCCTCAGAGAGCTAAAATGTTACATCCATGAAACTGTCAAGCACAAGGCCAAGGCAAGGGCCGAGCAAGGCCTGACAGACTTAGCCAGTAAACAATGAGCTCTTTTTAGATTCAGGCAGCTTGTGACTTACAGAGACAGTGAAAAACAGTAGGCAAAGGTGCCAAGTCCTCATAGCCCTTATGCAGGGTGAGGACAAAGTAAAAGGGACCAGATGCAAGAGGACTGATGGGAAACCCTGTTGCTGCAGAGTTCATGTCATGCAGCAGCTAAGCAATTTTACAGCCTGTGGCTGTGCCCTAAGTTGGGCAAGAGAGAAAGCCTTATGTCTCAAAGGAACCAAGGGGGCAGATGGGAAAACTGCCTCAAGACATCTTTCTGCAAGACAGGGAGGTTCCCTCAAGAAAAAAGGCAGATGAGAAAATGGTCTTCTGAGGGTTCCTCACAAGACTGCCTATCTGGTCGCCTTCCTGGGAGGATCACGGGGTGTTGCCCCAAGACTTAGCCAGTGGGCCGTTCAAGCTCTGCCTGCATGGCCTATCAGGTTCTACGCAAGGCCACCAGGACAGCGGGATGGAACCATTGCCCTAGACACAAGAACAGAATGCTATTTTTAAAAGGGAATATTCAGAGAATAAAAATAAAAAGATCTTTTGGATATCAAAAATATGATAGGAGAGGGGGCCGGCCTGGTGGCATTGCGGTTAGGTTCATGCACTCTGTTTCAGAGGCCCGGGGTTCGCCGGTTCGGATCCTGGGCGTGGACTTACGCACCACTCATCATGCCACGCTGTGGTAGCCGTCCCACACACAAAATAGAGGAAGATGGGCACAGATGTTAGCTCAGGGCCAGGTTTCCTTGGCAAATTGAGGAGGATTGGCGGTGGATGCTGGCTCAGGGCTAATCTTCCTCACACACACAAAAATATGATAGGAGAAAATTTTTTAAAAATCATTAGAAGAACTGCAAAAGACTACTGAGAAAATATACAAGAAAGTAGAAGATGGGAAATCCAGAGACAATAATAAATAAGAAGTTTTAAAATCAAGGTTAGATTTCAATATCTTAATAAAAGAAGTTCCAGAAATATAGATTAGAAAAAAAATAGAGGGGAGGAACTTATCTAAGAAGCAATATTTAAAAACTTCCCAGAACTGAATGACATGCCACTGAAAGAGGTCACCAATGATTAACTCAATGGATGAAAAAAGATCCATTCTCTGATACATCAAGAAACTTCAGAATGCTGGGAATAAAGATAAGATCCTAACAGCTTCGAAAGAGAAACAGGACATACACAAGTATCAAGAATCAAAATGACAAATGACTTCTCAACAGCTTCAGCGGAATTTGGAAGGCACTGGTGCAGTGCTGTAACACTGAGGACAATGATTTCCAGCCTAGACGTCAACACTCAGAGTGTTTCAATCGAGTGTATGGATAGAACTGAGCCATGCTGAGTCACACCAATGAATCAAAATAATTTACTCTTCATTCATTTTTCACAGGAAGCTTTTGAAAGAGGTAGGCCAACAAAATGAGGGCATAAGCTAAAAGGAAGACAGAGGACTCAGGAAATGGGATACCTAACATGAGAGCGGAAGAGCAACCAACACAGATTAGCACAGAACAGAGAGATCCAGGAGGAATGTCTGTAAGGAAATAAAATGACAGATTATATGACATGTTTGAACCTAACGAGGAGAAACTGACACTTCTGGAGGACAGGGTGTAAGTTAACGCCTACTACGTGAACATTGAGCAAATGAAATATTAAGGTAATTACATTATTCATCCCAGGAAAGTTAAGAATTGGACCAAAAAAGAAAATATAATTATAGGACCACATGGTCCAGTTGTGAATAGTATTTACATACTCAGATTAGTATAAATATTGAATGCTAACTTAACCAAAAAGTGTGATGTAATCACACTGCATTGGGAGGAGGAGGGAGGAAGGTGCGTGTTCAGCGGACAGTAGAAGAAACAGAGCTTAATCTTCACATTCCAAAACAGATCAACACACGAAATCTAAAACTGAACTATCAAGGAATAGCATAATAATCACATTACTTAGAAATATAGAGATAAATAGGAAAAAAAGGCTAACATTTGAAAGTGGTCACCTCTCAGTAGCAAGAGCTGGTGCAAAATGAATAGGAAAGAAGAGTACTATTTTTCATCATAAGCCTTGGAAAAAACATTTCTTGACTTAAAATTGTCTACATATTTTGAAATAAATAAAGCAATAAAGATAACTTAAATATATGGGCCAAAGAGAATAATTCCAGACAGTATACTTACCAAGTGATCCTGACAATAAAGACCATAATAGGGAAAAAGCAAAAAACCCCGAAAATTGGATTACTGCTCATATCTAGCCCTATGGGACAAAGAGATTACAAGGATTGCTTCAATTTGAATGGGGAGAAGACGAAGGGAAGAGGTTAAGCAATACTTAAACTTAAAAGAGTTCCCCACGTTTCCCGAATTTCATGGTATTCTGTACTGTGGTATTTTGTACACAGACTGTCATAGCAGAAAGAAATCTTATAAATTGGTTAACAATTTATTTCCTTCATTTTACAGTTACTTATCCAAGCTTATACAGCTAGTTTGGGTAGAACCAGAACCCTCTGCTCTAAACTCTCACACTTCCCATTGCATCACAATGCATTTTAAAATAATGATTAAATGGGGCTGGCCCAGTGTGTAGTGGTTAAGTTTGTGTACTCCGCTTTGGCAGCCCAAGGTTTGCGGGTTTGGATCCTGGGCGCGGGCCTACACATCACTCAGCAAGCCATGCTGTGGCAGCACACCACATACAAAATACAGGAAGACTGGCACAGGTATTAGCTCAAGAACAATCTTCCTCAAGCAAAAAGAGGGAGATTGGCAAAGGATGTTGGCTCAGGGCCAATCTTCCTCACCAAGAAAATAAAATAAAATAATGATTAAATACCAAGAAAAGATATTTGAGTTTCTATTGATATACTCATTAGCACTTTTTTTGTTTTAAAAAGGGAGTCTACTTGACGATAAAGAAAATGTAAAAATATCTAGCAGTTTTAAGCTAAAGCATATTGGTCTTCTATTTTTTAAGAGTTAAACATATACAATAAAGGAAAAGTATCTATAACTGAACTTTCTTACCTACTTTTTATGATGGAATAGAACTGAGAAGTTTTAAAACTTTTAGGCTGCTGTCTATATTTGGCCCACATTGTGGGTTCACTCCTGCTTTATCTACCTTGAAAACGGCATTAAAAATACATTTTTTATTGCAATTTGTATGACTGCTCAAATGATTCAGAACACCTTAACTCAGAGAGCTAATCATGCCTTAAGATCTAACTAGGTTTTGGCACAAGATTTATAAGGAAAGGATATATTTCCTGATAGTGTTAAGGAATTGATGGTGTTCAACAACGTTTAGGTGATTTTTCATAATTAGTATGTTACACTGGCAACCTAGTGATGAGTTTTTAGGATATAGGTGAGTGTGTGGATTAGTAGGAACATCAGAAAGTAGGCCAAGGCCTAATGCAAAGGACCCAATATTATCAGTTGCCACCAATCACTCAAGATTTGGGTCAGGTTCCTAGTCAAAGTCAGGATTACTTTGAATGGAAAATTAGGCTGTCAATTTTTTTTTCTCTTTTAATTACTAATTAAACACTGCCTAGAAATTTTCCTTACCTTGGCACAAGGGAGGAATTAGGCATAAAAGGCAGCATCCATATCTATTAATCACTCTATTCCATGCTAAAGTCTATACTGTAACACCCCTGAATTTAAGATTCTGAACAAGACTGAACATCTCCGAGGTAGTCAATAAATAGCTGTGAGCTGATGATTTAAATGACAGCATCAGATCAATATATAGTATTTTCCCATTACGTAGGCGCTTCTAAAACAAACCTATTCCTATTCTCTAAAGCCATTCATTTTCAGAAAGCTCGCATCTTTTTCACCATTTAAAAAAATAAATAAGAGGAAAAGTTGATTTTCCAAGGTAGGAATCTAAGTAGCCTCTAATTTGTTCAGCCCATTCCACCTCACACCTAGCCCCTCTAGTCAATGTCCAAAAACCATTCTGCAGGCTGAGCAGAGCAGACACCCAGTGCCTCATGAGGCTGGTGACTTTAATCGGCCACAAAGCACTCAGACCTCTTCCGACTTCTTGTTTAATGACACAAATGTCATCCACTGCATTTCATAATTATAAGCAGCAATAAAGTTCAGTCCACACTACTTTGTTACTTTAAAGTTAGAATAGAAAAATTAATTTACCATAATCAATGCTTTTTCATCTTGAAGGCAGTTAAGAATGAGAACTATTTAAATCATATCCACGTTGACCAGCCTAGGAGCACTTCAAATGATGGAGGCCTCTGTGCCTCATTAGAAAGATTCATGGAGAAAAACAAATGACAGGATTATTTAAAGTCATGTTCAAGAATAACAAAAAAAAGAAAAAGAATTTATAACTGCAACTCTAATGTTTCATAAACACTCTCTATTTCCATAAGAAATCCTCTAAAATTTACATTAAGCCAGCTAATAAAACACAATCCCACCAAGTTCTGTATATAAGGAAAATCTTCATACAACATTAGTAGAACATGGCTTATACATAAAATATACTATATTTGTTAGCAAATACAAAAACAGCAGTTCTAGATCTATATTTTAGAAAAAAAATTAAGTTAAGGGTGTCTACCTAAACTTATTTTGGTATCAAACAACTGCAATTAGTGATGGGGCAAAAAGCATTCAGGATTGTGGCAATATTTTAATTTATTTACAAAAACTATACAAAATTAGATTATAACATCAACTTATCAAAGCTTCTGAAATTAATTCTGCTTTCAGAAATGTATCAAAAGTCTTCAGACCCAGAATGATAGTCTTTATTATTTTTAATTCATGGAATTATAGCACATCAGATCTTCAAGCAAAAAAACACCAGATGAAAGCCTGTACGATAAAATATTCTCCTTTTCCTAATAGCTTGGAATGTAAATGAAAATGTGTTCCCTTTTAATTGAAGAAAAAAATTTGAACAAAGTGTCCAATAATATTAAATACCTGTTAGAATGGCTTGCCTGCTGGAATTAAAGTTGGGCAATTACTTCTACATTGTTAAACACTGCCTTAAATTAAGTCCATTTTTTCTTTTATAAAGTAAGTTTTTCTCAGCCATTTCAGATCTGTAAGCCTTATAATGAAAAACGTTACTCAGTTTTTACTAGTAAATCCATACCCATAGAAGCCATTTTCAAGACAATACATATTTTAAAAGTACATATAAGCTTAACTAAATTTCTTAAATTGTTAACAAATCTAGAAGCAGTAATTCTATTGCAAAATATAGATAGCCTTAAGAGCAACATGCTTGGTCAATCTTTCTTAAGCTTTTTGGTGTGGTGCCAAAACATTTAAAAAGAAGGACAAAATTACCATTCCTCTTTGCTAATGGCTTTTCAGACGTTAATTTGCAAACATAGCTAAATACTCATCTAACAAAGTATCCAGGTTACCCAGTGATATTTGCCATGAAGTCATAAAACGATCACACATATATGAAAGTAACAACAACAACAACAACAACAACAACAACAACAACAGACCCATATGGATATTTTAGGCCTAAAATGACTTTATCCAATAAGGATTACATGAGAAATATCCTCTAAGACCCAAAATAAACTTCAGATACAAAAATTATATGATGTGGCTTTGTTCAAACACATCTAAAATTCAGATCCCAGTTCAATAACTAGGCTGGCTTCTTTATATCACCGGCTTTCATGAGGGCTTTAATAGCTCGTGCCCTCATCTCAAGTTCTAGCAGCTCCAGCTGCTGTGCAGAAGGCTGAACATCTTCCGGTGGAGGAACAGTCAGGGTGGCTGTTTTGGGTTCCTTTGGGCTAGACTCTGCCAGTCCCAGAATTTCATTCACGCTTTTCTCAATGTCTTTCTCCAGGTCATCTATCTGACCAGCTTCACTTTGGACTGTATTTTCTGGGACCTCAGGAGCAGCTGCTTCTTCGTTGCATGGGCCTTCTATGTCGCTGTCATAAGCATCTGCATTTATACTGAGCACATCACTATCTTCCCCTTTGCCTGTAACAAACAAACAAAAAAAGCGGGGGGAAAGAACTATGTAACCTAAACGCCCTGGTCGAAATTCCCATTCTGTTTAGGATTAAAGGGCTGCTTTGACCCCAGCTCCCACCATGGAGTCCCAAACACATTCCATAATCCTCATGCCAACCCTTTTCCCAACTCCTCAACTTTGAAAACAGATCTAATTGAACGTAAATTTTAATGTATTTTCCATTCCAACTTAGTAGAACATGGAAGCATTGGGAAATTTATACCAATGCATGGAGTCTCAAGACCTATTTTCCTAATTAAAGTGTCACAACAGGGGCTGGCCTAGTGGCATAGTGGTTAGGTTTGCACACTCCGCTTTGGCGGCCTGGGGTTCTCTGGTTTGGATCCCAGGTGCGGATCTATGCATCGCTCATCAAGCCATGCTGCGGCAGGCATCCCACATATAAAGTAGAGGAAGATGAGCAGAGATGTCAGCTCAGGACCAGTCTTCCTTAGCAAAAAGAGGAGGATTGGCAGTGGATGTTAGCTCATGGCTATTTTCCTTGAAAAAAAACAAATGTCATAACTCTGTACCACAGTGAAGCTTCCACATTACAAAATAAGAGCTGATGTTGGAAACTCTCTGGATAGAGTATTATCGAAGAAGTGAAATTCTATTCTAGAAGGAGTTTAAAATACTTTGCTTCATGAACTACAAAAAAGAGAAATGTGCACTGCAATTATCCCAAATCTTTTCATATGCTTTTTCACACACTTTGTTCTAAATCAATAAATTAAAGGAGAACGCCTGAGGCCATTTTCTGAGATGAAATAAGTTTTCATCAAGAGGATTTTAATTAATAAAGTTAGTACACCATAATCTTTAAAAATGCATTTGTTAAAAAAGCTTCTATAACCGATGCTAAGAACTTGAATACAAAGGCAGATTACAGCTCTCAATCACTCTGGCCTTGGACATTGCTCAACCCCTGGCGTCATCTACAACTTTGAGCGCTCGCTCATACCTCCAATTCATTTAGTTTTTAAGTAGTTTTAAGTTATTTAGTTTTAAGTTTTACGTTTCTAATATGTCTTCAAAAAAGACAGTAATGATCCCCCAAATGTTAGTTCTGTTAGCTTTCTCATAGTAGGGAAACTTTTTTTACAAAACATAGACAGATAAAAAATTCTGATGATAGAATGTACAGGGAGGATATACACAATTCTATTCCATTGGTTTTATAATAAATGATTTACAGCCCTTTACTGATCCTCCTTCAAAAACTACTCCCTCCTCCAAAATTAAAGTGGAAAATGAATCAATAAATTATCTCTGCCCACAAATAGAACGTGCAAAAAAAAAGATTGCAATTTTAATTATTTGATGCCAAAGAATATTTTACTTATTTCCCCAAAGCATCAAATATTTCCAAATAGCTACAGAAAAATGAATATAGCCTTTTGCATAAAGAAAGAATGCTTTATGTACGTATTCTAATTTCAGACAAAAACAAATTTAAGAAAAGAAGCACTAAATTGTTCATAGTCTCAAAAAGTTAATTTTCATGCCTAGCAGGCTTTAATCCGGAGTTCTAAATCTGTAGTCACTGATTCTGAGTGAGAATTTTGTCTGTTTAAAAGATTTTAAAACATAAGTTTTTAAAAAAATGTGATTTTTTCTTCCGACTACAAGTTGTGCCTGCTAATGACTGAAGAGTGGAAGAGTATGGTGGGTGGGTGGGAGGGAGAGTCTAAATACCTGATACGTGAGTCCTAATCCTTACCCCAATATTAAGTATGCGACTTGAGCAAATCCTTTACCTTTTCAGAGTTTCCCTTCTGTAAAAATTAAGGTAAATTGTCCTAGGATATCTCTAAAGCCCCAGGTCTGTATTACAGTAAGTGAAGTCTATATAAAAATACAAAAATGGGAATACTTACTATTTTCCTCTTTTCCCCCTAAGATATGGTTACCACTTTTCTTTCACTTAATAAATTCATCACCTGGATAATAATCCAACAGGGTATCCTACTGGCAGCAGTAGCCAATGAAATATAAGTAACAAGTCAGTAAATCATACTCTACTAAATTTTTTTCCCCAAACAACCTTTTTGGCAACAGGTTTCTAGAGAAAAGAAGTACAATTACAATGTCTGGGCATTTTAACTAAAGCTCACTTACTATCTTGGGTCCAGGGATCAGTGTGTAATGACACAACTATGGAATCACTTACAAGCTAAATTGCAAAATGTGAGTAGCTGCACTTTATGAAATTAACTTGCTTTGAATCTCTATGTAGGTAAATAAAAAGAAGGATAGCAAAACTTAGAGATATTTTCATTAAAGAAGTGGAGAATCCACACTAGCAGATCCTGAAAAGATACATGGCAGACCTTGCAGCTGAATGTCACTGTCATACACCATCAGCCTATATTTCCTACCAAAAGACCACAGAGATATATATGAGTGTGTATAGATATTTTTTTGTTTGTTTGTTTTGTTTTTTTAAAGATTTTATTTTTTCCTTTTTCTCCCCAAAGCCCCCCGGTACATAGTTGTGTATTCTTCGTTGTGGGTTCTCCTAGTTGTGGCATGTGGGACGCTGCCTCAGCGTGGTCTGACGAGCAGTGCCATGTCCGCGCCCAGGATTTGAACCAACGAAACACTGGGCTGCCTGCAGCGGAGCACGCGAATTTAACCACTCGGCCACGGGGCCAGCCCCATAGATATTTTTTAATAGATTGTATATTACATTCATCTTATTTTTTTCTGGGGAGGAGGTCCACAGCTTTCAAATACTTTTTCAAATGGCTAAGAACCATTGAGCTATATTCTCACTTAATTCAGATCATTTTTAAGCCTATTTATATAAGCTTATTTAAGAAATAACCACAGCTAAAGAGCTCCTCTGCCCTGAGCTTATAATAATAAAATCCTTCTTCTATAAAGTTATCAGTACCAGAGATTCAGGTTCAAAATGTTTATGTTCTCAATATTTCAAAGGAAGAAAATCTTGACAAGAGTTTTTTTCTCATTTATATTTTCTATGGGTTTGTTTCAAACTTTTAGTGGGCAGAAGGTGGCCTTCACTCTTTCTTTACTTTTACATCAGAAACCGTTATACATATTCTATCACTGAAGAAATGGTGCTCTACAAACTTGGTGTTCTCTGCTTATACTTAAAATTATCCAAAATCCAAGTGGTTGAGTCCTCCGTAACAGTACTGGTGAATGCATTCATAGGTTCCATTTACCCATTATACCTGCACTATGGATGCCAAAGCTTTGTAGAATTTATATCTGAAATTTACCATAAGCACTTCATTTCACAAATGTGAAAACAAGTTAAATGACTTGTACAATATAACATGACAAATTATTTGAAGATGTAAGATCATACTTCAATCAAGTCTTTTCACTATTCCTTAATTTTCATCATTCTACTGACTTATTTTTTAAAGCATCATTTGCAAACATACGAATACATTTCCAAAGACAATTTATTCTCATCCTTACTATCAGAAATTTGTAGGGCTTTTCTTTATCAAGTATGATTCTCAAAGTGGAAGAGGCAAAATCTGCACATTCTTTCTAAAAAGGTAACTTTACTACAAAATGCCTTATTCAAAGTCCTTAAAATATCAGTGTGGTCATGTTCTGTCCTTCTACACTCCCATACTGCGTGCATGCATGCACACGTGTGTGTGTGTTTTCAGGGTGAAGTGAGTGCCCATTTTTAAATATGAGAATTCCACAAACAAAAGAGCATCGTTAAGTTTTCACATGGACTTAGGAGTCTGAGAGTACCAAATCACTCTAAGGTAAATTAGTTCTGCTCCTCTAAAGGAAATAAAAACAGTTTCAATGTGTGCATGACATTAAACTAAGGTTGTTGAAATCCACCAAGAAAAATAAAAGACAGACGGGTCTGAGGTAAAATAATACAAATGCAATTAAAAATAAAAAGAATAAGAATTCAGACTATTAACTGTAAAGGATATAATAATCAAAAGTGGCTCAGGGAAGAGAGTGAGCATAAAATTAGATCCAAGCTACTGATGTCACAAGAAGCAGCAAAATAACTGAAGTAACTTTAAACTATACACAAAGAAACTAGAGGATATGATATATTCCTTACATTAATTCTGCTCTTTTCCAGTAAGATGGGTGGCACCTAAAATACTACGTACCATTTAGAGAACCTTAGAGAAAAGCAATATAAATGAAGAAATGGAGTAAATAACTTATTGGGGAGGATTAAAGGAGGTCAAGAGCCTGGCTAAACAACAGTTTATAGGAAGACAAAGTGTTTTTCAAGAAAGAAGTAATAAAGAGTTCAGGGGTTTATTGAGCATTTCTCTCTTACAGTTGATCCTCTAGCCAACAACTCAACAACGTACATTCTCCTCCGTCTCCTCTGTCTGTATATTTCCACTGTTTCTCTTTTCCTTCGTTTTCCTGCTATCTTTTGCGCTACCAATTTGATTCATACTCCAAACTCGGCACCCAAGTACCAAAGATTTTTTAAATAAAAAGCTAATCCATCTAGACTCAGTATCTAGACAGCAAGATGAATCAACTACTATCTAAACTCATCACTGACACAGATGAATAAATGAAATAATTTACCAGAGAAATATTTGTTTATATTATTCAGTGCATAGTTATGAACATGGGATAAAATCATAAAGGCAAAACATTTGGCAACTAAATAGAACACCCAATACCGTTTAAACATTTTATCAACAAGGAGAAAAGAACATGACTATAAAAGAGCCAATCACTTTAAAGGAATATACTTCTGGTATAAATAAAAGGGAGTATACTACGTAACAGGGAGAGCTAAAATGCAGTATCTGTATTTTTATTATCATCTATGACAAACCTCAATGCTTAAGACCTGCAGGGATTCTCTAAGCTATATAAAGAAAACATATTTTAGGTCTTAAGTTTGCTTTTCGTTAAAAGTTTTAAATAGAAAACCCAATGAAAGTAAACAAATATATGATAATTATGAATCACAAAGATTTTGAGTGATAAAAATGAATAAGGGTTTTTAAGCTATGTTAGCATATTTAAACCTTGAAAGGGCCTATATTATTCCACTTGCTAATAATTCAACTTATCAGAAATAGTTTTAATGCATAAAATGAAAGCATATCTACTGTTATGAGTGACTGCATGCTTGTGAAACTTCTTGATAATGACTTATTAAATTAAGCCAAGAGGCAAGCCCTAGAACATGGAATAATTAATATCTGTCTGAATTTCTGCTAAAGCTGGCAAATTGAGCACACATACCTAATTCTCTTCCCTATCAAGAACCCACTGAAGTGACAGAAGAGTTACTTAAAAATAATGGCATAAAAATTATAAATTAACTGAGGAAAAAATTAACAAACATTAGTTGTTCCTAAGTAAAACACAAAATGGAGAATCCACAAAGAGAAAAAACCAACAAATTTAGCTAAATAAAAATGTAAGATTTCTGAGAAAGAAAATCTACTATAAATAAAATTATGAGACAGGGCAGACTACAAGAAAATATTAGAGAAACACATTTTTAAAAAGGACAAATGCAAGAGTATATACAATATCTAGATATCATTAAGAAATAACTAAAAACATGGGCAAAGGGTAGAAGTAAATCAAGCATTTCACTAATATGAAATACAAAGGATCAATAAATACATGAAAAAACGCTCAGTCTAACTTGTAATCAGGGAAGTACAAATTAAAACACTATCATTTTTTACTTATTAGTAAAAAAATAGTAATTTTATCCATCTGGAAAAAAATTAATAAATTAGTAAAATAGAATAATGATCAAGAAATACTGTTAAGTTAAAAAAGTAGACTAAAGAGTGATAATCATACTTATGTTAAAAATAACATAAGTAAAATATTAATAGTGGTTATTTCTGGAGAGAGAAGTCAAAGTAGAGGGGGAAGAGGAGAAAATGAGTTTTCCAATTTTGCTCTATGAATACACATATTTCTTCAACCATTTCCAAGAGTATAACCTTCTAAAAAGTTAAAAAAGAAAAAATGAAATCATACTATTAATAGATAACAGGAAAGGGTATCAGCTAAAAAGAAATTTTGCAGGATTTTTACAAAATCTAAGTAGGCAGGATTCAAGTGACAGAAAAATAAAGCAAAGTCACAGCAAAAGATTCCCCAGATGAGTGTAATCCTTAAGACCTAGAGTCTTGGAAGCAAGGAAGAGCTGGCTGTGGAACAAACGCCAAGATCATTAAATTCAACTCATTCAGAATAGCTGGCTAATTGAGCCATTCCCGGCCACAGGCTCAAACCCTGTCCACTGGAAGGCCTACCCCATGCAGCTATATTAAAGAAAGAGATCTGTTAGGGAACTGTGTCCAAACAGCTACTGAAGAAACCCAAACCAGCTAGGAGAAAAACCCAGCCACAATAAACGAAGGACTAAGATGAACAAAGGAAAAGATAAAGAAAATTTAGGAGTCTAAAGATAATCTAATGGGGGGCAATGAGAGGTGGGGGAGTTTCCTTGGTACCCTTAGAGACTGAAGGGGTGTGCAGCCATTGAACAAGTACACAGAGCAATGAAAAAAGACAGAGAACAGAAACGTTAGAATTTAAAAATACAGTCATCAAAAGCAAACATTCAACGGCTCCTGGAAGATAATGTTTAAAAAGTCCTCAAATGTAGAAATAAAGTAAAAATATATGTAAAATAGGCAATAAAAGTTAAGAGACGAGGATGAATGACTCACAAGTCCAACAACAACCTAACATAATCAATTCAGCAAATATTACTGAACACCTACAATGTACAAAACACTGTTTTAAACACTGAGGAAACAGCAGTGAATTAAAAAAGAAAAGTGCCTGCCTCACGTTTAAGTCTGAGGAGAGACACTATCAATAAGTACCAGGTGCTATGAAGAAACTACAGCAGGCTAAGAAGACAGCAGCAGACAGACGCTTTCACAGAATGATCACTGTGATCTGATCAGGTAACATTTGAGCAGACGCTTGACTAGTGACAGAACAAGTCAGAAAGCAAGAAAAGAGACTGTGAAGAGGGAAAATACAGAAATAAGAGTAAAAATTGATCTGAGGTGAAGAAGGTCTTCACGCCGCAAGGGCCTCCCAAGTGCAGAGCATTACACCTAAGACACAGTCTACAAAGCATCAGAACTTGAAGGTAAAAAAAAAATTCCTAAAAGTTCCCAGAGGAAAAAAACTAGATTACCAACAAAAGCTAGCCTCAAGGAATCAAGATATTATCATCAGCCACCATGGACAATATCTCCCAATGGCTAACACAACCGCAAAAAAGAGAAGTAATGAATGCCTCCTTATGGAAGGACACAACATTGTTCCTAAATATTTTTGTCAAAAAAGAGAACACAAATCTGATCAAGCCTCTACATCTAACTACCAATACACAGAAAATAAAGGAACGTTAAAAAAAACACTGGGATGCAATCAGCAAAATTCAAACTGAGAAACTTCAGCAGACACCGAGTTTCTTCAAGAAATAAACTGCAAAGAGAGGGAGAGAGATAGGGTGGGAGAAAAAGGGGAAGCATAATAGATTAAAAAGAGACTATCAGGGCCGGCCCCGTGGCTGAGCGGTTTCGCCAGTTCAGATCCTGTGCTCGGACATGGCACCGCTCATCAGGCCATGTTGAGGCGACGTCCCACATGCCACAACTAGAAGGACCCACAACTAAAAAAAATATACAACTATGTACCAGGGGACTTCTGGGAGGAGAAGAAGAAGAAGAAAAAAACCAGACTGGCAACAGCTGTTAGATCAGGTGCCAATATTTAAAAAAAAAAAAAAAAAAGAGAGAAGGCTAGGCAAGTGTAGCTTTCCTTTTAAAAAGAAAAAGAGACTATCAACCAGGTGCAATGTTGGGACTATATCTGGACCCCAATTCATACAAATAAAGTTTAAAAGATATTATAAGACAATCCGAGAAACCTGAACACTGGTTATCTGAGGATTAAAAATCCTTAGATCCACTATTCCGCAACCCCTAATGAAATAATGGATCTAGACCATAATCACAGCTACTAAAACCATTAGTCTCAGGTTGACAACACCTGAGCTAATGGATCAATCTTAGTATCACAATACCACCGATGAATACAACTAGGTTAAATTTGAACACTTTCTGAATATCTGATGCTATTAAGACATGTTACTTTTTAAGGTATTGTGGCCATGTTTAAAAAGAGATCTCTTGTCTTTAAGAGATGCATACATACTGAAATATTCACAGATGAACCAAAGAGATGTTTCGGATTTGCTTTAAAATAATCTAGTGGTGTGAAGCAGGTAGGAGTACAGATGAAAAAAGATTAGCCACAGGTGGATAATTGCTGAAGATGGAGCTGAGTCATGGGAGTTATGTTCCTACCTTCTTTCCTATTTTTGTTTGAAATTTTCCAAGACAAAAAGTTTTTTTAATAAAAGTTGATTTCTACTTAGAAATCTGAAACATTTTTGAAAATATTTTAAAAAAATATCTATCTTGGAGGAGAACATGAGAAAACTGAAATCCAATACTCCTATCAAGCAAACATAGAGCTGATTACTAAAATGGCTAGACTACTTCACTTTGTTTTCTCCTTCAACTCGTTTTTCTCCTCTGATTTTAAGTTATTCACTTTCAGTGGTTACGCCATTTAGACTGACACGTTTCACCATCCTTCTCTCTAGATCCTGAATCTCCACAGCCCCAGTGTTACTGACCTATTGGAATCTCATTCGTAACGAAGTCTACGATGCACTAGACAGCAATGCTATGCCTCTGTGGATTTCTTTTCTTAGACAAGAAAAAATTTTGGTTTTATT
This sequence comes from Equus quagga, assembly GCF_021613505.1. Classification (NCBI taxonomy): domain Eukaryota; kingdom Metazoa; phylum Chordata; class Mammalia; order Perissodactyla; family Equidae; genus Equus; species Equus quagga. The sequence goes on from NC_060272.1 coordinate 125,551,776, forward strand.
AAATTTTAATTTGTCAACAACACACTTCTAATGTATTCTAACTGTAGAAAGTCAGCTTGATAACTCAACAGTTTTAGTGAATTCCAGCCTTTTTAAGAAACCAACACTTTATTTTCTGAAAAGGAAACAACTGTTCTTTTAATGTGTAAGAACAATGTTTTCTGTAGAGGCCTTAAATCTTCCTCTCAGCAAAATTAACAGAACATGGCTATTTTTTTGTCATGTAGTGTTTTAAACTATTGATTTAAATTTGAGTGCATCATGTTGACCCTCATATTCAAAACTTAATCATGGCATAACTGTTACTGATAAAGAAGAAAATGCAAACAATTTAATATAGAAACCTGTCTAGTATTCCACCAAACCTCCACTGACCTTCTGGATAATGTGAGTGTCTACTAGCCTGTAAACCTAACTTTTAAGAATCTCAAATCCAGAGATGTCTCCAAGAGTCAATAAATACTCAGTATCTATTACATATGTCATGATGGTGCTGTAAAGGCCACAGAAGAGGTAGGCCTTACAAAATACCACAGCTGGGGTAGATTAAATATTTGTGGCATGATTAAGACAGTTTTTGCCCTTGTGGTGCTTATGTATCCTTAAAATATGGACATATTTTAAAGTGCTAAATTGTGCAAAATGAAGAATAACAGAATTTCAGAGTGTGTAAGGCACAGGGAAAGTCACGGAGACCTTCAGAGACACAGGATATGCTGTAGGTGTTAGAGTGTAACAGGTGATACTGACAGAGGAGGAGACTGCAAGTGTGAGGGACACAATGGACAATGGCAAAGTGCTGCAACTCAGCTCAGCATAAGAGGATGTGAGCCTAACAGAATAAAATGCACATGTGAGCATACAGAAAAGTGCAGTGTCCAAAATTACTGCCTCTGAAGACTGCACTATTCTAGGACAACAGCACAATAGGGACCACCTCCTGCCAGCCTTTTACAGTGGATCAGGTAAGTGAATATTTTGGGGACACACTGGGGCACAGTAACAGGCTGACATGTGAGAGGTTTTCTCTAGCAGTGTGGAAGTAAACAGAAAGAAAACCTTTAAAAATGTCATTTACCATTTATCCTACCATTTGATTAAAGAGGTTTCTAATAGAATAAAGTTTGATATCAAAATCTAGGAAGAAATTTATGAAAATGCACAAAGGGGAAAAAATGAAGACAAAATAGCTATTTCAGTATTTACAAGTAGTGGAATTTAGAATCAGGCAACTTTTTCCCCCGAAGATCTAATGGAACTTATTCATTTAAAAAGGCCTCACACTCATATTTTCTGCTGGTAAAATCTCAGTGCTCCACAATCTGCTCATCCAAGGAAGGTGTGCTCAAATTCACTGTCTACTTCACAAACTGTCATGTTTCCTGTGGCAATGCTTTTGCTTAAATATAAATACATGCTTGGAAAGAATTACTAAAGACTTGATTCTAATTTTAGAAAATGTAAATGTACCTTTTGTAGACTCATGATGATGGTAAGCAGCCATCATTATCATTATGCCAAAAAAGTGGTGGTATACTCTACAAAACAAAGAAATCCTACCCTAAAACTAAAAATACTTTCATTAAAGAAGTAGGAAAAATAATAAAAACTATCAGTTTCATCCTAATTATTTCCATAAAAGAAAATACGTGAAATGGGGAAGTAGCGGGAGCCCTTGGAAAAAATAACTATTGTCACCTTAGAGTGTATGATAGTGAAAGTGGAAAATGCCATAAAAAGGGGCCTGTATGTTTTTAAAATGGTCAGAGAAAACACATAATCTCATGAGGAGGGATAGCTGAAGAATGCAGAAAGATGCTTAAACATAAAACTCGGTCCAAACATTCATTATCCAAATGAGGAAATATCCAGAGACATAGAAGCTACAGAGGAATCTGTATGATGACCACATATTTTATAAAGGGCAAACAATCAACTATTAATATAAAAGACTAGTATGAATCTGTACAAGTAAGATAAACAAAGCTAGAGTCTAAGCGAAACAAACAAAAATGACTCAGTTTTGTTAAGACCAGAAAGATAAACAAGCTCAGAACCAACATACTCTGGGGTAGGTGGTAGAATAATAGTGGGCTGAAGTACCTAATACTCTATTTTGCTTCCATCTTCTCTATTAAGAATAATGTACATATTGGACAGGGTAGAAGAGAAAGAAGGAGTTCTTTCATTCATCTATCCATCCACTCACACATTCAAAAAAATTTGAGTACCCACTATAGACAAGCACTAAAGATCTAATCCTTTGCCCCACAGAAGCTCTCCATTTAAAGGGGATCGTCACATATAAACAAATAGAAATACCACAGAATGGGACGCTACTTAGGGGTAAGGACCATGTCAAATTACTATGTAGGTACTCATAAATGTTTCTTGAATTGAAACGATTACTACTAGGCAGTGTTATAACAGAAGTAAATAAACAGGCAATAGCGGTATGAACTAAGTGATAATCAATCCTACAATAAGGCATCAAGAGGTGAGGTGAGCAGATGCAGGTTAGGGAAGGCCTCACCGATTTGGAGATGTTTGATCTTAAAGAACAAGTGTTTAACCTAAATAAGAGTACACCACTGGTGTGAAGAGTACAAATCTCCGACTTGAACAAACCGCATGATGGGCATTTAAAACTTGTAGTCACAACTGATAGATTTCCATTTATTTTCTGAGAGAGGCTGGGAACTAGATTCATGATAGAACAACATAGTTATTGTTTTCAAAAGAAGGTAACTTCCACTAGACTACAGTACAGTACACCTGACATCAATTCTTAGTAGAATTCTAGGTTTATTAAGAGGTTTCTGAGCTCTGATAATAGTAGTGCTAATTAGTTTAGACAGATCAGGTAACATGATCAGGGATCTGAATGATGTGTGGAAGACTCATGTGGTTATCTTGGAGTGGAGCAGCAGGCAGAGGGAACGGCAGAAGCAGAGTCCCTGACACAGAGCACTTGGAGAGCTGGGGGAAAGCAAGGAGGAAGGAAGAGAGTGGGCAAGTGGGGAGTGACGGGGCCTATCACCCTAAGGCTGCAACGGCTGTAAGAAGCAAGCACTTTGGATTCTGTTTTGAGATGGGAAGGCTTTGATAAGAACAGTGACAGGACCATTCTTACAGTTTAAAATAATCATCCAGACTGCCGTGTGGAAAAGAGACTACAGGGGAGCACAGACAGAAACAGAGGGATCAGGATGCTGTAAGAATCAATGCCAGAACAATATGGCTAAGAAGAGGTATGAAGTGGCTGGACTCTTTCTGAATATTCCGAAAATAGAGCTGACAGGATTTACTGATGGAGATGAAAGTAAGGACTCAAGAATGACTCCAAAGTTCTTGGCCTGGACACCCAGAAGAATGTAAGTGCTATTTATTGAGATGGAGAAGAATGTAGGAAAAGCAAGGTTTTTTGAAGTCTGTTTATTTGTTGCTTTTGAGAGGGGGAGATCAAGGAAGGATCTACTTAAGATGCTTATTGAACATCTAACAAGTAAGCTGGATATACAAGTATTGGAAAGAGGTCTGAATTGCAGAAATAAATTCATAGCTGCCAGTCCCAGAACTACAGAAGATGACCACCTGGGAATATAGAAAAGAAAAAAAGTCCAAAGAATAAGTCCTGGGGCACTCACCCTTCAGCAGCTGGGTGGAAGGGAGCATAATGCAAAGGGGACTGAGAAAAGACGACAGTGCCAGGGAAGAAAGAACAATCAGTGGTGTCAAACGTGGCTACCAGGTCAAGATGAGGACTCAGTGCTGACCTTCAGATACAGTGGATGTGAAAAATTAACTTACACATCTGTTTTCCTTTACTAGACAAGTTCTCTCCAAGGTGGGCCACATTTTATTTATCTTTCTATCCCTGGTGCCTAGCACAAAACAATTAGCTTGTTGGCATAAAAGATCAGCTTCAAAATTTGAAGAGACGTCATTTAGAAGAGGTATAAAATTCATTTTCTACAATCCAAAGGACACAGAAGGACCAATGAGTAGAAGTTACATAAAGGCCGACTAAGGATCAGTCTAGAAACACTTTCACCAATTAGAGACAACAAGGATGATACCGGGGACATGAAGCAGAAAACACAACAATAATGACGGCAGAAATAATTATAACAAGAGCTGGTATTTATTGAGCACTTACTATGTACTAAGCACTTCTCTAAAGCACTTTACACATATTAACTCATCTAATCTCTATGATAACATAATGGAAAAAGCACTCATATTCATTATCTCCAGTTTATAAACGAGGAAACATTTTTAGAAAGTTTACCTGAGGAACAGAGAGTTTAAGTAACTTGCTCTAGTTCCCACAATTAAAGTGGCAGAACCAAAATTCAAACCCAAGTATATTTCAAAAACCTATGCATTTAAACATTTTATACTGCATTCCAGATCTTAACAGAATCAGAAGGATCACAGAGGTTCACAGATTAGAATGCTGCTTCTGGCTGAACAGACCTTCTTACAGGTCCCTCAAACCCACTTGAATAAATATAACATGTAGGAGACACAGACCTAAAAGATATGCATTAAATATGAATAAATATTAAGAGAAAGAAAAGAGAAGCCACAGACTGAGAGAAACTATGTGCACAATACATCTGATAAAGGACTGTTATCCAAAATATATAGATTTCTTTTTTTTTTTAAAGATTGGCACCTGAGCTAACAACTATTGCCAATCTTTTTTTTTTTTTCCTGCTTTTTCTCCCCAAATCCCTCCAGTACACAGTTGTAGATTTTTCAGTTGTGGGTTCTTCTGGTTGTGCTATGTGGGACGCCATCTCAGCATGGCCTGACGAGCAGTGCCATGTCTGTGCCCAGGATCCAAACTGGCGAAACCCTGGGCCACCAAAGTGGAGCGTGCGAACTTAACTATTTGGCCACAGGGCCAGCCCCATAAAGATTTCTTAAATCTCAACAATCAGAAAACAAACAATTCAATTAAAAAATGGGTAAAAGATCTCAAGAGACAAGTCACCAAAGATATACAGACAGCAAAGCAGTATATGAAAAGATGCTCCACATCATCTTTCACTAGGGTACTGCAAAGTAAAACAATGAGAACCACTACACACCCATGAGAATGGCAAAAATCCAAAACACTGACAGCACCAAATGCTGGCAAGGATGTGGACCAACAGGAACTCTCATTCACTGTTGGTGGGAATGTAAAATGGTAAAGTACTTTGACAGTTTGGCAGTTTCTTACAAATCTAAACTTGGTATTTACCCAGAAATGAAACTCAGTATCTATCAACTATATGATGTGGCAACCAAAACTGCTAATCAAGTCATAGACTAGAGTGTGGGATATGTAAAAAGTTCAAGAACTGCTAACAAAATCTGACTTCAAGCTAGTGTTCACTATCTGTCCTTCGGCAGAAGCACTTCTCTATCAGGAGGCACTTTTCCTAACAAACTGGACAAGAACATAATGACCAAAAAGCATGGTGGATCCAAAGGGAATCCAACACCTGATGAAAGTTTGGACTACGTAACCTCCAAAGCATCTGCCCTCAGAAAGAGTCTGTCTAGGATCCTATGAAATACATCACCAGACAGAAGGTTTAAAATGGGTATAATCTAAAGAAACATGGCAATAAACATTTCTCTCAAAATAACAGAATCAAATTCTTTGTAATTTCATTCTTGATAAAACACATGCAGGGTATCATGCATCCAAAAGCCTTGCCGGTTTACTCTTTAAAAAAATGCAGAAAAGCATCACATTTAAATGCAACAGAGGGGCCCTCAAAATGTACAGAAACAGTGAGGGCTAATCCGCCATACAAAATGTAATTTTCACCCTTTCATTCAACTACCACTCACAGAAAGAGACAAATTAAAAAGCAGGGAGCATTCTGTTTGGTGTCACTGCTGGTAATAACTTGTGAAAAAGCTCAAAGGAATGAGAAAAGAAATGTAAATTCTTAAGTCACACTAGTGGTTATACCACAACCTCTTTTTCCTTCACCAACTGCTGAGCTAGATATCCTTTCCCCACAACGGGTTTTTTAAAAATCCTTTAAAGAAGTTAACTTGTGTTGAGAAGCTGTATTCTGTGAATACTCCTTTGTTAGAGCCAGTCAAGGAGATAATCACGGGCTAGGAAGAAAGGAATTAGCCTCAAACTTTGAGAACAAATTAGTGGTACACATGTGTTTCTACCCGCTATTTCCCACTCCAGACAGCCTCGAAACCCTTTCCTTTCAGTCTCCCCACAGCTCGCTAACATCCATGCCTGCAGTTTAGGTCTTCAAAGAAAGAGGCAGCACAGAGTTCACCTGCCAATCCAGAGATTTCTATGGTAACAGACAGAGCAGGCATGTGAAACTGCTGGCCTACAGATGCTGCTTGATTAACTGATGATCTTCACTCTCTTCTCCTTTACAAAGCAATGAAAGTCCCTGATGGCATTTTTCTCATTATTTTTTAAAGTTTTTATAACTTGCATGTATTCCTTCAGCTATGGCTGTGAAGTTCTTCCAGTAAACTCATCTCCTTTTGAACTGCAAATTCCTTTCTTCATTCGTTCTGACTCTAGTCCCTCCACTTACCCACTTTTGCTTCTCCTGGTGCAGTAAAACCTTAGAACAACAATAGCAACGGGAACAAAAATTACTTGGATTTTTCCATTTTAAGAATTCGAAAGGTCTCATACGGTTTTATATTCAAAACCTTTGTGCTATGATGGCAAAAATCTATCACATTTAATTTTTTAGAAGTAATGAGTGAATAAGATATGGCCATCACCAATTCCTTATCATAGCCTAAAAGAGTGGTCTCTCAAGTTCATCATCTATATAAACCTATGAAAGAAAACATTTTTGAGTGTCTGTTCCAGTACCTATAAGTACTTTTTATTTACTTATAAATTAATATGTACTAGTACAATAAATTAATACATACTATTATGATAATATACATATAATCAGAAATTTACTTTAGAAGTTCTGGTATTTTCTTCCTGCATTTTCTGGGAGTATGTATAATCACACTTTGGTGACTCTAGTCTGAAAGGCTGAAAGAAGCACATAGAAAATATCTATTCTAAACTTTCATCACATAGTTTAACCACTGATAAACATTTTTACCCTATTAAAGTCTACCTTTCAACTTCCTGAAGCTCTTGTTAACAAGATAATTTTTAAAGCTGTCTATTATTCACTAACTTGTGAACCAGAAAACCAAAACATAATTGCATGAGGCAACTACATTATTTTTTTTTTTAAAAAGTGGCAAGATTTGAGCCTAACCACAGCAAAACTGTGCGTATTTTTGGTATGCTTGCTTATCTTTCTCTAATAGAAGGAAAGAATAATTTTCATGAGCAAGCTAATGTAAAAGATTCAGAGTAAGATGTAGTAAATGTCTTATTGATTTTTATCATTTTAGATACCATATGGTTACACTATTTCTGTTTATGACCGTATTCAAATGAATGCATTTCAAGGAACCATGATAGAGCTTAAAGACTAAATCAAGCGTCTTCTCTTTTCCTCTAATAGAACAAAAAATGTAAAGAGAGAAAAAAAAATTGTATATTTCACTCTGCTTCCATTAAACAACTTAAGAAAACAGTTATTAAGCATTCTTCCCAAGCGCAGACACTGCTCTAGGCGCTGGTCTTTACAAAATCTGACAGCTAAAAAGGAACTTCAAGATCAGGGCCAAACGCCCAAACATTGCTTGAATCTGCTCGACAACAGCACCACCAAGTGGTGGTTAACGTAAACTATGTTCAAAACTCTTCAGCAACAGGAACCACTCAGAAGGCAGCCCACTGTATTTTCTATTTCTGATTATTTGAAATACAAAAATAGAACCAAAATATGTCTAATGACAACTTTATCTATTTTATCCAAGAATTAATGCAAACATAACAGCTTAATTCTTGAAGTTACAAAGGAGAATAATTTGCAAAATTACACATATCCCCAGATGTAAACTTTAAAGAAACAATTTTAATAGACATTATTTCACTACTTAATGTCTTAAGCAAATTTTCTTATTTATAGATAAATATATAGGAAGAGAATTTAATAATAATAGCAGAGATTTTTTTGATATTTTAAAAATATTTTCTAAAAATTAAATACCTTTGACAAATAGCAGTGTTCATTTTTTTAAACTATGGCACAAATGACCTATTTAGAAAATTTGTGTAAACCATTCTTATTTTAAAAGCTGAGTTAAACCTTTCAATAATCCAAGCCTGAAATCCCCCAGGAAATTAACATAAGATCGCAGGATCGCATATGTGTATATGCCTATGCACACAAACACAGCTGTGCATCTTTAGGGCAAAATTGTAACTGCTGTTTCTTACACAACTGCCCTCTTGCTAAAAATGAATGACTTAGGAAGCTAATGCTAACAGAAGAGCTTCTATTTTACTACAGTACCAATCAATCAACCAAGAGATTATATTCACATTTAAATAATGTTCCCAGTGAAGGCAGCCCCTCAGGCACTAGTCCATTATGAAGGGGTGAGAGAAGCTAGAGTACACTCTGATACTCATCTTCAGTGCAGGTAGTGTCATAAATGATATTTCCCATCAACAAGATGAACAAAACCAGTACTAGACAAAGAAATGCCAATTTCAATCTAAGTAATTCATAGTTAATATATCTCAATATTGAATATTTTAGCAGAGAAGCTGAAAAAACTGAAAATATAATTTAAATAACTTGTCAGTATCATACACCATCAATAGGTCATATAATAAAATTTATTTTATTCTAGAAGAGCAAACAGAAAATTCAGTGCTGCTTTACATTTTGGTCCACTGAACAAAGGCTTACTTTAGTACTAAATAAGCTTTGATGAATTTTCTTACATAGTCAAGTCATTAAATAAAATGACTATGCATTCACAAGGAGCATTATATTGTTTTTATTGAGCTCACTGTGACCAAGAATAGCTAGCTATGCAAGAAAAGTCAGAGATAATATTAAATCGATTTTGAAAGTTTTGCATATTAAAAAGACAATATTAGTTCATTTAGAAAAAAGGCAATAATCTTTACTGAGCCTACCAGGATTTCTATTTCCTGGCATACCTCAGCTGCTTGGGTGACTCAGGGCAAGTTTCTTACTATCTGGTTCAGATTTCTGATACACTGATATTTATCTGGAAGATGTTCTACACAATTGAATCTTCTAGATAACTTATGTTTATCCCATTATGCAACAAAACATTTTATACTTTAACCATTTTTATAGACATGTTTCTAAAAGATTTCACTTACTTCCCTGCTTTCTTACAAAAAGAGCTGGAACTTAACCATTTCCTACAGATTTAGTCCAACATGAACATGAAGTACACTGCACAATGGTACTGCTGTGCTCGATCTTACGTTTTCGCACCTCTGCTGGCTGTTGCTTCTTGATGCCAGTGTGTTCTTGATATTTCTGCCACCTCGGTGAGAACCTAGGAGAAGTCTCTCAAGTCCCCAAAGTATAAAAGACCTGCGCTTTGTGATACCTGGCTACCCTGAGCTCTTTTTTCCTCCTCTTTGCCTCCCTGGTTAGTTCTCAAATGACTGAAGTTGCCCTAAGAAAATCACAGCAAGCTAGGCTGATGACACTGTAAAGGGAGCTCCAAGGAGCACCAGGTGCCTGAACATGGGAGCAGGAAAACCTCTTCTCTTAGAGGGCAGCACTGGCAATCTGGACAACGAGGTCTCTGTTCCTTTTTCCCTAGGAAGTGGAAGCAAGCTGCCCATTCCAGCCTTTTCCATCCTTTCTATGACATTTTTCTCTCTTCAGATGATCGAATAGCATACTCTCCACACTGCCTGCTCCTTTGATGCAGCGTAGAAACAAAGGCAGAAACAACAGCAGTACTGTTCTTATACATGGGGTGCAAGAGTCACATGACCACGACTACATCATATGAAAACCATGAGTGCTTACCATGTATTATATGTGACAAATAAACGTAAATGAAACTACGAATCTGAGTTTATGTCTGTGGGGGGTGCTCAGAAGCAGTCAGAATACAAAGATATAATCTTGCCTGGTTATTTAAGAGGCTAACACAAGAGGACTTCTGAAAAGCATGACAATTCTCAAAAGTATCAGAAATATTTATAAACCACAGAGCACAGAAGTAGAATTACAGAAAACCTAGATTTTGCTCTCTCTACATATAAATTGAATGAATCACAAACTTAACTATCCAACTTTCCTTCACTTTGTTAATTAACTATTAGTAATACATACCAGTTTAAAAAAAGAAATTCTGCCTAAATAAATGGATGGCCTGCTTCTCTCTACCAAATGAGTTCCTATGACTCAAGTTTCAGAGAAACTATTCTAAGCCATCGAAGATTAGCTGCTTCCAGAATAAATAACACAACTCTCTTGGCTTCAACAGATTCTCACTGCTCTGAAGTAATTTTATCAGGAAAAAGAAAAAATGTGAGTTGGTCTCTGAGTAACTAATAAAAATTTATTTACATTTGATTTTCAGTACTAGGATGAGAAGAAACAAAAAAGACATCAATGGCCCCATGGCCGAGTGGTTAAGTTTGCACGCTCCGCTTCGGCGGCCCAGGGTCTTGCCGGTTCAGATCTTGGGCACGGACATGGCCTCGCTCACCAGGCCATGCTGAGGCAGCGTCCCACATGAAACAACTAGAAGGACTCACAACTAAAATATGCAAATGTACAACTATGTACTAGGGGGATTTGGGGAGAAAAAGCAAAAAAAAAAAAGGAAGACTGGCAACAGTTGTTAGCTCAGGTGCCAATCTTTATAAAAAAACAAGACATTAAAAAGATTAGCCCTATTCATCTGCTTGACTTGAATAAATTACAAATTTCAACTTTCTTCCGTTAGCTGGCAATGTCAAAAACCACTGATTTATAGGAAACAATAAATAAGGAAGAAAGTATACGAGGACAAAATCTCTCTGTAAAAAAAAAGAGGAAAACAGTTATCCTATAAAACTTATTTTTTCCACATACAACCCAAAGCTACCCAGTTAACACACCTCCAAAATCTTGCAGCTGAGGCTATATAATAGAGATTACTGAGTTAAAACTATTCAAGACCACAACTTTCTGGTGACATCTGAAATTATACATCACTAAGGCAGAACCACCCCCAATAGCTAAAGGAGTCATCAAATAAAGGATGTATTCTTTACTCTTTTGATCTTGAACCAAATAAATTATTCTGTTTCCCTACCTGTAAAATGGGGGCAAACTGGAACACTCTGAAAATTGATTACTGGTAAAATGCTTATAAGATTCAGGTAAATGTTATATAAAAATTAAGTACTTGATTCATACCTTGTTTTAATTCCAAATTGTCAGCTTGCTTGTTCTCTCTCAGGGATGAAGTAGAATCTATACAGATGTCTTGTCTGAGAAATAAAAATAAATAAAAACAATTTTTAAAACTATAATACAATCAAATAATACTTATTGCTCAGGTAGCTACAATTAAGTTAGACACTTGGAGTGACACTGAATTTTCCTAAGACCCCAGGGTACCACGTAGTGCACTCTGGGAACTCTGAAGCATGTATACAAATGTCAGAAGCAGCAGCTAGAAACTATTGCCAATTTAAGTAGTATATTTCCTTGTAAAATAAAGAGGCAAACCTGGAAGGAATATAGAGGTAGTTTTTTCTCCCTTCCAATACTCTGCAGGGTAGCTGATAGGAGAAATCATCACTCACAGAAAAATCCAATAATTTTTCAAGCTCAACTGTTAAATTTAATGGGCACTTTGGCATTCAAATTATTTTATATTCATCTAATTTCATACTTCAAATACTTTGATGTCTACAGTATGTGGGAATACATATTTTATATGTAATATACAGATGCAATCCAAGTAAATGGATTAAGTGTAAGATCACGCCATAAAAAAGTTTTGATTCACCATGTTCTGCAATAGAGCTGCAAAGTAAGCTAATACTCTTTCTTAGAGGGCATTAAACCATCTAAACATTGATGTTACAAATACTTTTCAGCAAAAGTCAAGAAATTAATTAGTTGCAAATATTCAAAATGACTATTTTCTTTAAAATAAGTATGTATTGCCTTCTGAGAATTTTTATACATGTGCTAAGACTAACATACTAGAAGTATTTAGGAAATTTTCCATTCACAAAATTTTTTCTATCCACTTAACAGTAAATCCCTCAAACAATGAAAGGATAAAGACTCATGATCATTTCTTAAGAAGTACACAATATTCTTGCCAGTCAAGATATCTGGCATTAAATGTGTGTGTTGTATTAAAACTTTACTAATACAAGCACAAACTCAAATAGAGACTACAAAATTATAACATCTGAGAGATTTACAATTGAGATATCTCCATTTTTAATACTTCTTTCTGTCTAATGCCATCTAGTCAGATTTTATTCTTTCACCAGAATGACTGGCAGATCCCAAGGAGGATATCAACAATACTCCTTAGCAATTCAGGGACAGATTAAATACCAACATGCCACATTAAGGGCTTTGCAAGGAATAAAGTTAAAATGTGCTACCTCGAGCCTACAGTCAAATTAGATTTTACCTACTGGGAACATTACTAAGTCTCTTCCTTTAGAAAAATGTTTGTTTGCTCTTACATGTCCTTGAATGGCACTTAATTCTTCTAAACACATACATCTAAACTCACAAAAAACAATGTAACATCACCATAAAAGGACCTCGGGCATATAACACCCTAAAAAGGACACAACATCACCCACGCAATATCATAGCAGAGAATGTATACCCTGTATCAGGAGGAATCCTCAGACAAACACAAAATGGAAGTGAGTAATGTTCTATTAAAAAGAGGGAGGTGAGTTCAGGGCCAATGTTATAAAAGACAAAGAAAGGCTGTGAAAATATTCCAGTTTAAAGGAGGCTACAGAGCCATGACAATGAAATGCTATAATTGACTCGAGGCTGCTGAACGGAAGAAGCAAAAATGTTATAAAGGACATTACTGAGTCAAATGACAAACAGAAATACTGGTGGCAGACTGGATAAAAGTACTGTTATCAATGTTAAACTTACTAAGGTTGAATTTACTGAAGTTGACACTGTACTGTGGTTAGATCAAAACAAATATTGCGATCCTTAGGAAAACACAACGCAGTACTTAGGGGCAAAGTGCCATGATGCATGTAACTTCACTTCCAATGTCTCAGAAACAAATACAAGTGTATATAAAGAAAAAGTGTGCAAATGGGGTAAAATGTTAATAATAGGTAAATCTAGGCAAAACATATATGGATGTTTCTTGTACTATTCTTATTCTTGCAACATTTTAATAAATCTGAAATTATTTCCGAATGAAAATTTTTAATTAATAATAATGCAGTAAAAAGTATAACTTTATTTTCTCTGTGAAAGCCTCTTGGGTCCCCTTCAAATAAAATCAGAGCCCTTTATAACGACTATGTTTATAGAAAAACAATTTCTTTAGTGCCTGAAGTGAACTTTTATAACGTTCTGTTTTATTTTACGTTGGGTTTGATCAGGCTATTGAAGAAAGGTGCCATCACAATTTCAGACAGTGGGGGCAGTACACCACCTGGTGGCTGAAAAGTGGAAAGCCAGGTGCTTTTACATCAGTATTACCTGAAATCAGAAAAAATTCCAGAAAATAGTCTGGAAGTTTAAAACCCATACTAGTTAATTTTTCCAAGAAAGGAAATTTAGTTCCAAGTAGACTTTGACTAAAATTATCATATACATTCAGAGTTCTCTAACATAATTTAAAGATCTTCAACAAAGAGCATGAAAGGCAAAACATCTACAAAAAAGGAAACATCTTAAAGTGTAAGAAAACTACAACAGACTGCATATGATGTGTTTTTATTTCTCGTTTTATGAAAATAAAAAATGTCTAGCCCTAGATGATAAGACATACTCAGAGTTAGGAAAATTTAAAAAATTCCAACTTATACTTAAATGACATTTAAATACTCCTATCAAACAATTAAAAACTATGTAAGAATTTTCTAACAACTGAAGAGAGAAAAATGGGGGTTGGTTTGGGTTAAGAATCTTGCAATGACTTCTGTATTCCTCTCCGTTAAGGGAAAAAAAAAGCCTGTTTTTATTTTTTTAATTCCTTTCTCCCATCTGCAATGTTCCTTCTTAAAACAGCTTAATATACAATGTTGGCCTTGAATTACAAGAGAGCCCTGTACCTGCTATCCCTGGGAATTAAGTTCTCAAACCAGCATCAGTCCAACTTTCCTATACCCCAAATACAGTTCCACTCTGGATCCTTTCTTATAACTCAGTGAATTTGTTTTCCAAATCAAAGTAAAATACACTGGGGGAGATCTGTGGAATTTAGTCAAGAACAACCATACAAGTGAATTACTGAAGGTTTAAAACATATTTCTAAACAGAAAGAAAAAAGTCAATTTCTTGTCCAAATGAAAAATACCAGAAGATATCTCAATAGAAGGAGAAAGAAACAGGACCAAACCGGGTGGATTCTTCCCCTTTTGGCAAAAATCAGCTGACTAAGAATCAGACAAACTGGCATAACAAAAGATATAATCCTCAATTCCCTCCACTCTCCTAGGAGTAAAAATGGAGGCTGAATGAAGCCAGTCTACTTCCTATGAACTTTCTACTACTAAAAATAAGAGACAGGCAAAGAAACCAGAGCAGCCAAAAGAATTCTGAAAAAGAACAACAAAGGTGAAGATGGCACACCATCAGATTTCAAGACTACACAACCACAGGAATCAAGACAGTGGCATTCGAGAAAGAATAAACATGCAGATGAACAGAACAGAAGAGAGGTTAGAAATAGACCCATACATATATGGTCCGTTGATTTTCAGCAGACGTGAAAAGGCAATTCAATGGAAAAATGGTATTTTCTGAACAAACTGTGCTGGTACAACTGGATATCCACATGGATATGATTTTCAATCCATATCCTGCATATACAAATATTAACTCAAAATGAATCACAGACCTAAAATACGTAAACCTATAAAACTTCTAGAAGACAGGAAAAAACCTTTGTGACCTTGGGTTTAGCAAAGATTTCACCAAAAGCATGATTCATAAATAAAAATAACTAAGTTGGATTTCACCAAAATTTAAAACTTCTGCTCTTCTAAAGAGACATCAAGAGAATGAAAGACACGCCATAGACTGGGAGAAAATATTTGCAAGCCACATATCTGAAAAAGGACTTGTATCCAGAATATATAAAGAGCTCTCAAATCACAATAGGAAAACAAAGAACTGAGTTTAAAAAGTAAGTTAAAAAAATTAAGTCCCTTGATCAAGGAAGATATACAGATGGCAAATAAACAATAATAGATGCTTAACATCATTAGTTATTAAGGAAATGCAAATTAAAACCACAATGCGATAACACCTCATATATATTGGAATGACTAAAATCAAAACAGCTCACAAAGGGAACTCTCCCACAAAGGATCAGCGAGGATGCAGACGTGACCCAGCAATCCCACTCCTAGGAGTGAGACCAAGTAAAATGAAAAGCTTATGTTCACACAAAAACCTGTACGTGAATGTTTATAGTGGCTTTACTTGAAATCACCATAAACTGTAAGCTACTCAAATGTCCCGTTATTAGTTTTCTACTGCTGCTGTAACAAATTACCACAAACGTGGTGGTTTAAAACATCAACATAAATGTATTGTGCTGCAGTTCTGTAGGATAGAAGGCTGGTATGGGCTTCACCAGACCAAAGTCAGAGTGTCCGCAGGCTGTGTTTCTTTCCGGAGACTCTAGGGGAGAATTCATTTCCCATTCATTTGGATTGTTGGCAGAATTCAGTTCCCTGGGGTTGTAGGACCAAAGTCCCTATTTTCCTTCTGGCTGGAAGCTGAGCATCACTCCCAGGTTCTAGCCCAGGCCTTCTCCCATCACATCTGTCTAACCTGCTCTTCTGTCTTCCTCTTCCACTCCTAAGAACTCACGTGATTTGACTGGAATAACTGGGACAATCCAGCATAATCTGCCCATCTCCAAGTCCCTAACCTTAACCAAGTCTTCAAAATCCCTTTTGTCATATAAAATAATAGATTCTCAGATTCTGGAGATGAGAGTGTAAACATTTCGGAGGGTCGTTATTCTGCCTACAAGATTACCTCAGTTGGGGAATGAATAAACAAATGATGACACATTTACCCAGTGGGACAGTAAATACTCAGCAATAAAAAGGAAGGAACTACTGATACACATGATGATGTGAACGAGTCTCAAATGCATTATGCTAAGTCAATGAAGCCAGACTCAAAACGCTACATACAGTATTATTCCATCTAGACAACATTCTGAAAAAAATACAAGGAAAGAAATCAGATCAGTGGTTGGGGATGGGAGAAGGAACTGACTACTAAGAGCCATGGAGAGAAATTTTTGGTGTGATGGAATGTTCTACATTGTGATTGTGGTGGTAGATAAATTACCATCCACTTGTCCAAACTCAAAGACCTACAAAGTAAAAAAGATAAATTTTATTGTATCTACATTATATCTTAAATCTTTTTTTTTTTTTTAGTTGGGGTACCAGAAAAGTCTTAGAACAACTTCAGAAATATGAAATGATATAGTCGTCTACTGTAACCTTCAAACACTATGGAATGAGGCAAAGCAATCTTAATTTTTATCATAGGACCTTTCCAAACAGCAAATAAACCCACAGCTCTACTGTGTCCCTCAGCATCCTCTGACAGTAAAATCTAACCCTTATCTCCATTTAGTTTCCCCAAAAAATATAATTCAAAGAATCACAGTTACCATACCCCAGTTTCTTTCTCTGATCCATAATTCTCTAAAGATTCATTGTATAAACTGCCCCCTGTGAGTCCAAGTTTTTCTGAATAGGCAATTCCCTAAATAGGGGGCTCTCTATTCTATCTAAAAGTGGAAAGAAATCAAAATGCTATCTCCTCTTTGTTCTGTTCTTATATTCCTATGATCTCAAGTCCTTTCCCGTTTCTAAACTAGCATGAGATCACTCTGTAAGTGCATTTAAAGGTGCAAACATCCTACTTTGAATGTGGAGTTCTATCTAAGCATTAGGTCATGATGTTGTCAATGATTAGCACTACTTTCTGTGAAAGTGTTCTGAAAAACATATCCTGTTATTTCTGACAAACTTCCCTTATTATGAAGAATAGTCTACTTAAGTATTATAGCCTAATAGCATTTTATAAAGGACAGAAGAACACAGTGGGGTACAGATAACCAATTTATTACCCTTTACCAGCCTAAAAGCACAGTCAGCTCTTTATCATACATGTATGTCTAAGAGAAGCGAGTTTCTTATAGAGAGGCATGTCAATATAACAAACTGATCTCATGTGTGAGAAAAATCCTTCTATGCTTTAAAATATATATACAATCGTTTCCTCAAACTATTTTTTGTAGTAAATGAAAAAACGACACTTGTAAGCAACAAAGTGTTTTTAAAAATGCAGTAACAGTAAAGAACAATAACTAAAAATCACAACAAATTATTTCATTGCTTTCTTTAGGCTTTCATAAAAGGAATGGGGGGAAAATCCCCAATACTCGTCAGTATAAAGCAGAATTTTAGGAATAGTTATTGCTACAGCTTCAGAGTAAAAATTCCAGAGCAAATACAGCAACATCTTCTTCAATGCTCACCATGTGACAGGTACTAGTCTAAGCACTTTACCGCCTTTTTCTCATTAATCGTCCTCACAAGCCTATGGGGTAGGACTAGTATCAGCCCTAGTCTCCAGATGAGGAAACGGAGGCCCAGGAAGGTTAAGGAACTTGCCAAAGGTCAGAGAGACAGCAAGCTGTGGAGTTCTGCTGTTGAAAATAAAGGCAGTTTAACTCTAGAAACTTTGCTCTTTACATTTAGGCAGACTTTCCACTACTTACAAAAAATGGTTGTCCAAGTAGTAATACCTAAAAATTATATGCAGCCATATACATATGGCTATATAGATCTCAAAGTATAAAGTCAGTTTTCACTCAGAATTTGACCTCAAGGATGCAGAGGAAAATCTTATTTGGAAAACTAAGATATGTTATTAAATCATTAAGAAAGAGCTACTATTTTAAAAGTGGCAAATTTCAGTAATAAGAGAGCTGAGCAACAACAAAAGACCAATAATCCTCAAAAAAGGGCCTTGAGAGGGCTGGGAGTGAAGAGGTATGAAAGAACCATTTCTAACTGTATGCTTTTTGCACGATTTTTTACTGTAAGAATTTTAAAAATTTTCTTAACCATGCCTATGTATTTGCCTTTTCATTAAAAAAAAAAAAAGGGAAATAGCCAAGACATGGAAGCAACCTAAGTGTTCATCAACTGATGATTGGCCAAAGAAGATATGGTATACATATATAAATATATATACAATGAAATACTATTCAGTCATAAAAAAGGATAAAATCGTCCCATTCACAACAACATGGATGGACCTTGAGGGTATTATGTTAAGTGAAATAAGCCAGATAAAGAAAGACAACCTCTGTATGACTCCACTCGTATGTGGAAGTTAAACATGTAGACAAAGAGAATAGATTAGCGGCTACCAGGGGAAAGGTAGGGGGTGGGCACAAAGGGTGAAGGGGTGCACCTACAACACGACTGACAAACAATAATGTACAACTGAAATTTCACAAGGTTGTAAACTATCATAATCTCAAAAAGTTAAAAAAAATGGGAGTACAAGTTCACATGTTTGTAACAGAAAACAAAAAAGGGAATAAAAGATAAAAGTAGCTGATAGAAGATAAATATACAGAACAAATTTACTGAATAACAGCAGTCAAATCAAGAACTATAAAAGGAATATTCTAAGTGAATCCTTGATAGTTGTAAAGAGGGATACAGCAAAATGAAAATTAAAAGGGGATCTTAGAGCCCTACCTTAAAACTTATACGAAAATAAATGCCAAATGAAGCAAAGAATTAAACATTAAAAAAAAACAAAAAAAATTAAAAGAAAGGATGAAGAATACTTTTTATAATTTCAGAATAGACAAAGCATTTTCTAAATATAATACAAAACCCAGAAACCATAAAAGATGGATAAAATTAGACTATATAAACATGAAATATTTATGCATGCCAAAAAAAATAAAAGCCATAACAAAGCTGAAAGAAAAGCAACAAGCAAAGGAACAATTGCAACCTATATCACAAACAAAGGATTAAAAAGACCAAAGAGGTCCACCTACATACATACACAATGGGGAAATCAATGACAAAGGGTTCACAGGAAAGAACATTCAAGTAGCTCTGTGACACATGCAAAGATGTTCAATTTCACTCATAATAAGAGAATACAAATTAAATTCCAATGAGATATCACTTGTTACCTATCAGATCAACAAGGATTAAAATTTAGATAACACTTAATTGGCTAAAGTATCTAAAAATGTACTCCATATTTCCGGGAAGGGGTATAAATTGGTTTAAACTCTGTGTAAGTCAATTATGGCAATATCTATTAAAATTTCAAATGCCTAAACATCTGACCCAACAAGTAACTTCTGGGTATTTATGCTACATATAATCACAGAATAAGATCTTAAATAGAGAGATATTCATAATATTTTTAGTAACAAAAGATAGTAAACAACTTAAATGTCCATCAAAAGACTTTGTGCTTTGCTACATCCAACAATGGAATAGTATACAGGTATATATAGGAAGCCTTCTATGTACTAGGTCGAACAAAACTCAAGACATACTATTATACAGAAAAAATTAAATGGATAAAGGTATGGAACTGTTTGCATAGTATGCTACCATCTGTGTGAAAGGAAAAAATATACACACATATATTTATAAATGTATGGAATATCTCTGAGAGGATACACAAGAAACTGGTTTACTGTGGTTGCCTACAGCAAGGGAGAATGGAAAACAGGAAAAAGAGACTTATTTTCACTAAATATTTTTAAAAATTTTGTACTATGTGCATGCATTACCATTCAAATAAATAAGCTGTTAAATAACAGACGCTAGATACATGGCTGTGTGGGAAAATGTCATTTTCTGGAAATTCAAATATAAATAATTAGAATCAAGATATCTGTAATTCACTTTATAATACTTCAAGAAAACAGATGAAGCAAATATGGAAAATTGTAGTAATTGTGAGATCTAGGGAATAGGTATATGGGGGTTTCATTATACTATTCTCTCGACTTAGAACCCTTGACATCTTTCATAATTTAAAAAAACCAAAAACCTAATACACTGAACCCCCCTTTATCTAACTCAGTGAGGTAATGTCGCTTACCAGAAAAACAATTTTATTAAAACAGGGAAACACCTTAAAAACTTACATACATAATTTCAGCATTTTAGGTTAACATCAAATAGAAATGTACCTTTATTCACCAATCTCTGGCTATGAGGCCACGGCCTTAACTTTCACAGGAATCCATGGAAGAGTTCAGTCTCATCTTACTCAGATAAACCATTTCTATTTTTGGTTTGTTGAAATGCAAAAATCTGAGTGCAAAAAAACTAACCCTTTATATTCATACAATGCCCCCCAAACTTTTATTGTTATCCTACAGCTAAATGACAACTTTTTAGCAACTCCACTTTGAGTTTGTCAAGGCATTCGACTGAATTAAGTACTCTTTTCATATTGATACTTCATCCATTTATAAATTTAACTAAGTTACGCAACTAGGATAACTGAATTAGAAACAAACATGAGTGACTGGGTAAGCAAAGAGCTGAAACGCTGGGAGAATTCACAGGCATGTTAGAGAAGAGTCATTAACAACCGGGTTAGCACACTGGAAACATCAGCGAACTTCTTTTCAAATGAAATGGAAAGGGCAATTAATACAATGAATCAGTTAAGTGATTAAGAAAAAGTGATGAGGCAACAGCAGTAAAAAAGAAAAATATCTGCTAACATCTAACCCAGTGCTTGAGCAGCAGGATGAGGCGGTAAACTGACAAACAGAAAAATCATAATAGATACAGTTTAAAAATTAGGTTTCTGTAATACAAAGAACACAAAATTTTCTTCTGTAGAAAACAGTTACAAAACCAGAAAACAATGCTTCCCAAGTCCCTCAGAGTTACCTGCAGGGAAACACAACTGCAGTTCAAATGAAGATCCCCTCTGAGCCCTCTGAGAGGCTCAAGGCCACCACTCTCAGAAACGTTCTAGAGATGCTGGAGAGAGGCCTATCTGCTTAACATTCAAAAGTAACCGGGTCAAGATGTGCTTCAAAGTTATCAAGTTGGAAGCAGTTGGGAGAAGGGGGTTTAAAATAATATGGGAGGGGACACTGTTGGTGACAGGTATGCAAGGATTCACTGTGCAATGAAATTTTCCATAATAGAGTTAAACAAACAAGTAACTGACATAAAACCACCCCTACATTCCAGGGTGGATGAATCACAGGTCAATTTCTGAAGTGTATCATTCCCAGCAACTCAGGTCCTGGGTCTACCTGAGGCCTATTTTTGTACCCACTGACAAAAACGCTTACTTATGTACTGTAGATTTATGCTGCCCATTAACACAATGCTCCAGAACATTGTAAATTTTACTGAAATACTTTATTCCATTGAAGTTTCATAACAGCATTTTATGGAGGATTCTTTCATGCCCAACAAGTTCGGTGTTATTGACACTTACTGTGAGTTTAGCATTTGGCTGAGTATCATCACCCCTTTGAAAGTTACGTATGCATACATATTCAAGGAATATATCTTACTTGAATTGAAGCAAATCAAACTCGGTAATCTAATGACAGCTGAGCTGAACCCACTGGACAGCTCGAATTCATCTTCCCTTTTTAAAGGATGTGAACGTTTTCCCTTATTAAAAACAAAAGGTGGTAAGCA
This sequence comes from Equus quagga, assembly GCF_021613505.1. Taxonomy (NCBI): domain Eukaryota; kingdom Metazoa; phylum Chordata; class Mammalia; order Perissodactyla; family Equidae; genus Equus; species Equus quagga. Next base: position 125,573,638 of record NC_060272.1, read on the forward strand.
GCTGCATTACGACAGCTCAATCCGAAAACTAACGTAGCTACTAACCTCTGGCTTTTTATTAAACTAATGAACAGCATCAGAGTTCTACCACATACCACTGCTAGGGTTCAGCAACAGAAGAGTGGTCACACACACAATTCTAGTTGTTGCTCTCAATGAGACAACTGAGCGAGTCAAAGGAATATAGTTCAGTATTTTCAAGAATAAACATCTTAATGCAAAGTAGCCTTTTACTCCCCTACATTTATGCACTGTGCTCCTCCTTCATTCTGTTGTCTCTAAAGTACCTACCCAGACTATAAACAGCAGCAAACAGGAAGCTGCTCCTGTTTTGAAGGGTGGAATAATGTGTAGACTATTAAAGAAACAGTTAACTATTACAATGTAGTAAAATCTAGTATATTGTTAAGTAGTAACCAGTATGTTCTAAGTAGTAACTAGTACTAGATGACACCACCTTGCTCTTTTCAACCATTTATATTTTAAGAATACCCAAGTATTCCATTTTAAACAAAAGTGTTCACATTGCAGATTTATAAAACAGATAATTAAATGGAAATTTAAAGTTAACTTCTACTAAAGAATTACTCACTTTACAGAACAATTCCTTGTGAACTTTGATATTCCAGTGAATATAAAATGGTTCAATTTATTTGTTACCTAAAATCTCTAAAGCCTATTTAGAAATATTTTTTAAATTAATCATTCAAAATTGGAATTAAATAACAACTAATTTAGAACACGCCCATCCTCTGCTAAGAAAGTAGCAGTGTCTAGGAACAACAGTTCTAGAACACTCATACAGAACCCACTTTGCAGTACACCTTATTCTGAGAACCTGGTTTTTTAAATTTATCTTCTAGAACCGTGATAGTATCTCAACATTGCTTATTATCTGTAGGGAAATACAGCTTCATTTCCACTGACATCTCCCTCAATATCACTCACTAAAAGCACATTAATTTAAAATTAATAAAAAGACATACATTAGAGCAATTTTACAATATTGCTAAGATTTCCCTACAGTGTTTCTATGTTGTTATTCTTCATATATAAAACCTCAATTCTAATTATTTTATTGCACTATTCAAGATTTAAATGTCATTATAAACATATTCTTTAGAGCATAATCACCTCCATTACAAGAAAATTATACCTGTTCTCATTTTTAGTGCTATTTTAGCTACAACAAAGTTTCTTTCCCAGCACATCTCCAAATGGAGACAGCACTCTGATTCCAGGCCTCCATACTACCTTATTTACTTAAAATTGTTGTTCTTGTTAAGCAAATGTTATTATCTGTACCATTTGCAAATCTTGTCACAACAACTAATAGTTTTAAAACACTGCAAAATTATAGATGCTGAAATTTTTAGACTATCTGCAACACAACATAAATTTGTTCATTTGCTTACCAAAGGTGAACTAAAGTGACAATCTCATCCCTCATCCTTTCTAAAATGAAGATATTTAGAAACTATGGATGATATCTTCATAGATGCTAAATCTCATTCTTATAAAAACTGTTCTAAGTTAACACTCAAACACAAAAATTTCTTATAACTACTGCTTTCTTGTTGTTTTTGGTAGCGAAAGAGAACTACTGCAAGGTAAAATAAAAGTAAGCAAATAATCTTTTAAATAGCAGCAGCGATCAAAAGAGTTTGGGAAGAAAAACATGCATTTGAAAGCTGACCATAGAGGATAAATATAACTTGAACAAATAAAGCTGGCAATGTGAGGGGATAATGTAAAACTGTAAAGATAATGTTAGAATTTTTTTACTTCTGCATAAACATTTGTGCGTACTTCTGTATCTTAAAATCTGTAAAGGTTTGTAAGAAAATTAATGTACACAGGGCATATTAAACACCATATACACATACACACGCATACATATACCTCATATTCAAAGTTGTCACTTTACAGCTTCTTAGACAATTGTATCAATGTTATTTCCTTTCTGATAAAAATGATAATACAAAAGCAAGACTGCCCATTAAAAGAAAATATCAAAATTTTCATGTATTTTTAATAACAGTTGCTTTATGCAGACCTATTTGAAACTATTTTTGTTTATCGAAATTGGGATAAAAAGGTATTATGTCTCAGCTGATAAAATATGGACAAACTGATATAACTGGTTCCAAGACCAACTTTTGACCTTAACGTATTTTCTGCTCAACCAGAGTCTCATTTTGTTGATATTTTGCACAGTAAACATTCAGGCAAATGAAGTACTATGGAGCACGCTGAAAAATACATCCCATACAAAAAGACAGTAGCTACTCTCAGCTCCAACTAATTTTCTGCCCTCCCAGGAAAAGCTGCTCAATATGATTTTTCAAGCAACTCAGAAATCCATATTTTGGTGTAGTACAACTTGGTTTTTAAATGTTGGAAACCATTTGAAAAATGTTTAAATGTTTAGATCAAACAAAACATCTCTGTGGCTCTAGGCAAGCAGTCTGTAACTCTGGCTTATGTCTAGGTTGCAATCAAGTACCTTGCAGTAGTTTTCTATTGCCTAACTCTAACAAATTACCACAAATTTAGCGGCTTAAAACAACATGGATTTATTCTCTTACAGTTCTGGACTCAGAAGTCTGAAATAAGTCTTAGAGCATTAGAATCAAGGTGCAGGTAGTGCTGTCCTCCTGGAAGCTGCGAGGGAGAACCCATTTCCGTGTCTTCCAGCGTCTAAGAGGTCCCTGCATTGCTTAGCTTGTAGTTCCTTTGTCCTTCTGTAAAGCACATCGCTCCAATCTATGCTTCCAACATCCCAACTCCTGCTGCTGCCTTTGACCTTCTTATCTCCCTCTTATAAGGATCCTTATGATTACACTGGTGCCAAATGGATAATCCAGGATAATCCCCCCATCTCAAAATCATTGATTTAATCACGCCAGCAAAGTCCCTTTGGCCTTGTAAATTAACATATTCATATATTCTGGAGATTAGGACATGGACATCTCTGGGGGGAGGTCATTATTCTGTCTACCACATATGTGTTCTAGGAGTTTTCTATAGTCTTGAGATTTTTTACATAGATGATTATATCCTAGTGTCTGGATGTTTCCGTCCCGCAACAAAGCTCGTATATTGAAATCCTAATCCTCAAAGGTGATGGCATCAGTAGGTGGGTCTTTGGGGAGGTGATTAGGCCATGAGGCTGGAGCCTCATGAGTGGGATTAGTGCTCTTATATAAGAGATCCCACAGAGCTCGGAGCTCCTTCCACCATGTGAGGATATAAGAAGTCTGCAACCTAGAACAGAGCCCTCACCTGACCACGTTGGCACCCAGATCTTGGACTTCCAGTCTCTACAACTAAAAAAATAAATTCCTGTGGTTTATAAACTACCCAGCCTGTGGTATTTTGTTATAGCAGCCCCAAGGGACTAAGACATAATGTCTTCTGCAAATAGGGACAGTTTTATTTTTTCCTTTCTAATCCATAAGCTTTTTATTTCTTTTTCTTGCTTTATTGACCTGTTGGGACTTCCAGTGTATTGTTAAATAGGAGTGGAAAGAGTAAATATTCTTGTTTGTTCCGATCTTAAAAAGAAAGCATTCAGCCCTTCACAATTAAGTATGCCAATATTTTTTAAAGTTTATTATTATTCTTTTTCCTAACTTCTTGAATTAGATACTTAGTTCACTTATTTTAATTATTTGTGGACTAGTAATACACACTTCAGGCTAAAATTTTCCTCTGAGTACCACTTTAGCTGTATCTCATAAAACTGGTTAGTGTTTTATTTATTGTTAGTTTTTAAACAGTTTATAATTTCTCTTTAACCTAAAAGCTGTTGAGTTTTAAAATTTGTAGGTAGTGAAGTTCCCCAATCTCTTTGTTCATTTTAGTTTACTGCTCTAAAATCAGGATGATTCCTGAGCTTTTTCTTTGAGATCTTTATTGATGTTTTATGGCCAAACCTCTTACCTATTCCACAGGAATTACATTCTTTGTTTTCAGAGTATGGTCTATATCAATTAATTTATTTAAGTCTTCAACATCCTTGCTTATTTTTCATCCAGTTGATCCAACATGAGACAGATAAGAGATGAAAGCAAGTTCCTACTACTCACATAGTTCTTCCTATTTCACACCACTCTTGTAGTTTTTGCCTTACGAAAGCTATACAGAGGAAATATATAGATAGCAATCCCCCCTTACCCTCTGGAGATACATTCCAAGACCCCCAGTGGATGCCTGAAACCACAGATCGTACTGAACCCTAGATGCACCGTATTTTTTCCTATACATACATACCTATGATAAAGTTTAATTTATAAATTAGGCACAGTAAGGGATTAACAGTAACTTCTCTGGCATTTCTGAATTGCCAGCATCACTACTCTTGCACTTTGGGGCATTACTAACTAAAATAAGGGTTACCTGAATACAAGCACTTTGATACCATGACAGTTGACCTGATAACCAAAGTGGCTACTAAGTGACTAACGGGTGGGTAGCGTCTACAGCGTGGATCTGCTGGACAAAGGGAGCATTCACCTCCTGGCAGGACGAAGCATGATGGCTCGAGATTTCATCACGCTCTTCAGAATGTTGCACAATTTAAAACTTATGAATTGTTTATTTCTGGAATTTTCCATTTAATATTTTCGGACCTTGGTTGTCTGCAGGTAACTGAAATCTTGGAAAGTGAAACTGCAGAATTAGGGAGGACTACTGTATATACATATGTGTGTATATACAAAGCATATCTGAGGCATATATTCCTAACTTTAGATCATCTTCGGAGATTTCACATTTTATTAACTGCCGTTAATGTCTCATATAAATCTTTTTGCTGTGAAGTCAACCTCACTAATAATGGGATTGCTATATCTTGCTTACAAATATTTCTTCCAGATCTTCTGTTTGGTTACAGACTTTTTTAATGACATATTTTAACATTCAAACTTTTAAAAAAAATTTTCACACAGATTTTTAAATTTTATGATGTCTGGGTTTTAAATCTTATTTAAGAACTCCTCCTGCCTTCTCCCTCCTAGAGATTTCACAAGCACTCTATTTTTTCCAAATCATGTTTTTTTGTCGTTTGGTAAGGTTTCACGATTTTCTTCGTAAGTTTCCTGTTAAATGCATTTGAAAGCATGCCATAATTTTTGCAGCTATTACGAATAGAAGTTCTTTTCCTAATTCCCTGTGATGTTAATTTTATGTGTCAACTTGATTGGGTTAAGGAATGGCTGGTAGCTGGTAAAATATCATTTCTGGTCAATCAAACCATCATGCTGCATAACCCTAAACTTATACAGTGATGTATGTCAATTACTTCTCAATAAAACTAGAAAAAAAACCCACCATTATTTCTGGATGAGTCTGTGACGATGTTTCCAGGAGAGATTAGCATTTAAACTGGTGAACTGAGTAAAGCGGATCGCTCTCCCCAGTGTGGGTGGGCATCATTCCATCCCTTGAGGGCTGTCCTAGAAAAGGCAGAAGGGCCTCTCTCTGCTTGAGCTGAGACACCCATCTTCTCCTGCCCTCCGACATGGGCAGTCCTGGTTCTCGGGCTTTTGGAGTCAGACTGGTACTTACACCACCAGCACCCGCCACCCTCAGGCCTTCGTTCCCAGACTGAACTACACCAACGGCTTCCCTCATTCTCCAGCTTACAGACGGCAGACTGTGGGACTTCTTGGCATCCATAAGGCAATTCCTAAAATAAATCTCCTCTTTTACATATCTACGTATATCCTATTGGTTCTGTTTCTCTGGGAAATCCTGACTAGTACATTCCCTTTATCAATGTTTCTGCTACAAGAGAGAAAAGTTGTTGATTTTTTTTTTTCTTGAGGAAGATTAGCCATGAGCTGACATCTGCCACCAATCCCCCTCTTTTTCCTGAGGAAGACTGGCCCTGAGCTAACATCCATGCCCATCTTCCTCTACTTTATATGTGGGATGCCTACCACAGCATGGCTTGACAAGCGGTGTGTAGGTCCGAACCCAGGATCTGAACTGGCGAACCCCAGGCTGCCAAAGCGGAACGTGTGAACTTAACTGCTGCGCCACCAGGCCGGCCCAAAAGTTGTTGATTCTTTAAGGCTCATCTTATATATAGTGCATATTATCAAATTCTAGTCTTTTTTTAAAAAAATAGAATCTCTCTAAGGAGATCAGATCGGTGGTTACCAGGGAAAAGGGGGGGTGTGGGGAAGGCACAAAGGGGGAAGTGGTGTACCCACAACATGACTAACAAAAATGTATAACTGAAATCTCACAAGGTTGTAATCTATCATAACATTAATAAAAAAAAAAAATAGAATCTCTCAGGTGTTCTAGGTTTATAATTTATAAATTGGAAAGAGATACTTTTATCATTTCTTTTCCCAAGTTATCATGTAAGTTAATTACCCCCCTCTACCACCGTTTTTCCGGTCTAACTGCATTTGCTAGAACTTCTAAGAAAATGTTGAAAATTAATGGTCATAACAGGCTTCCTGTCTAGTTCTCCATTTTAATTCACAAAGTGCAAAATTAAGTTTGGTCAGATGGTCTTTATCATATCTGAGTAGTTTCCTACTGTATCTTTATTACCTACGGCTTCTATTAGAAATAACTGCCAAATATCATCAAAGGCCTTTTTAGCATCTACTTATGTGACCATGTAATTTTTCTCCTTTAATTTACTGATATGAATTATGCTAACAGACTTTCTAATTAAGTCTGCTGTAAATTCCTGGAGTAAATCTTACTTGGTCAGTAGTGTAATTGCTCTCTTGATACACTGCTGGATTCTATATGCTAATATTGTACTTAAAATTTTTACATCTATATTCACAAGTAAGACAGCCTATAATGCCCTAAACACTTTTCTGGCACTATTCATGAGATTTTGGGTATTAAAGCTATGCAGAAATCATAAAAGAAACTGAAGACCTTTTCATCTTTTCCTAGGGCCTGGACTAATTTAAATAACACAGGTGGAATCTGTTTGAAAATAATAACAGATGGCATTTATTGAATGTTTTATTAGCTGTAAAGAAATTACATGTATTGACCCATGTAAGTAATAACTCAGATGTGAATCCACCTTGTCTCAGAGCTTTTTTAACAGATCTTTACTTATCTTTCTGATTTCTGCTTTGTTAATCTCTTCAAGTTTTCCACTTTGGGGAGGAGTCAATTTGGTTAATTTGTATTTTGACAGAAAACCATTTGTTGGTTTCAAGTTTGTTCATACAATACTGTAGGTGGATCCTCCATATTCTCTTAAATTCGCACATATCTATGGTAATGTATCCTTCTTCCTTCCTAATCTCAATAGTAATTGCTCTCCACTTATTCCCTTAATCAGATCCAAGAGGAGTTTATCTATGTTCTGGGCTTTACAAAGACCAAGTTTACAGATTTATTTATTTTTTTTCTTTTTTCTGTTTCTTCAGTTTTAACGTTTGCCTTTGTTTCATTTTGCCAAGTTCCTTTTGGTCTGTTATTTTTCTAATTCCTTTAAGACGTGAACTAAGTTCTTGGGCTAGTCACTAAGCTTTTATCTCTCAATTTGCAATCTTCCCTTTAAAACTCAACTTTGTGGGGCCAGCCCCATCGCCAAGTTCTTAAGTTCGCACGCTCCACTTCGGAGGCCCAGGGTTTTGCTGGTTCGGATCCTGGGAGCAGACAAGGCACCGCTCATCGGGCCACGCTAAGGCAGCATCCCACATGCCACAGCTAGAAGGACCCACAACTAAAATATACAACTATGTACTGGGGGGATTTGGGGCGTTAAAGCAGGGGGAAAACAAAAAAAGAAGAAGATTGGCAACAGTTGTTAGCTCAGGTGCCAATCTTTAAGGAAAAAACCCTCAACTTTGTGATGCTAACTAACAAGCAAATGGAACACATGAACTCTAACTGGATCCTGGATCAGAATCAATCAGTTAATTAATTTAAATAAATATACTATAAAAGATTTTTTAGCAAGTGGGGAAATTTTATATGGACAATATATTAGATGACATTATTTGAATTACTGTTTATTTTCTTAAGAGTGATGATGGTATTGTGGCTATGTAGGAGACTGTCCTTATTTTCAGGAAGTGCATACTGAATTGTTTAGGCATGAAACGTTATGACACCTGTGACTTACTTTGAAATGGTTTATGGGTTGAACTGTGTCAACCTTCCCACCAAAATTCATGTGTTGAAGTCCTATCCCCAGTACTTCAGAATGTGTCTGTTTTCGAGGTAGGGCCCTTAACCAGGTAATTAAGTTAAAATAAAGCCATTATGGTAAGCCCTAATGCAATCTGACTGGTGTCCTTATAAAATGAGATTATACAGAGACACAGGGAAAGACACCAGGGGTGCACACGCACACAGAACAACAACCACGTGAAGATGCAGCAAGCAGGTGGCTATGTGCAAGACAAGGAGAAGCCTCAGGGGAAACCAAACCTGCTGACACCTTGACCTTGGACTTCCAGCCCCCAGTACTGTGAGAAAACAAATTTCTGTTGCTTAAACCAGCCAGTCCGTGGTACTTTGCTATGGCAGCCCTAGTAGACTAACACAAACGGCTCCAGGGGAAAAATGACAACAGAGAGCAAGCAAAAATGGCAAAATGTTAATGTTGCTGAATTTAGGTGGGAGTATATGGATGTTCATTATAACATTCTCTCAAGTTTTACATATATTTGAAGTTTTCCAAAATAAAAAGTTTGGGGGGCAAATTTCACCAGGAAATTTATATACATATAGATTTATATTAGTCTGCTCAGGCTGCCGTAACAAAGTACCACACCGGCTGGCTTAAACAATAGAAACGTGTTTCTCACAGTTCTGGAAGCTGGAAGTGGAAGATCACGGTGTCTGCAGGCTTGGTTTCTTCTGAGGCCTCTCTCCTGGGCTTGCAGAGGGCTGCCTTCTCGCTGTGTCCTCACATGGTCTTTTTTCTGTGTGCGCCATCCCAGGTGTCTCTAAGGGTGTCCAAACTTCCCTTCTGATAAGGACATCAGTCAGATTGGATTAACTTAACCACCTCTTTAAAGATTTCATCTCCAAATAAGGTTACATTTTGAGGTGCTGGCAGTTAAGAGTTTCCACATATGAATTTTGGAGGGGCACAATTCTTTTTTTTTTTTTTGGCTAGGAAAGATTTGCCCTGAGCTAACACCTGTTGCTAATCCTCCTCTTTTCTTTTTTTTTTCTCCCCCTTTCCCAGTACATACTTGTGTATACTAGCTTTAAGTTCTGGTTCTTCTATGTGAGCCGCTGCCACAGCATGGCTACTGACAGACAAGTGGTGTGGTTCCACGACCAGGAACCGAACTCAGGCTGCTGAAGTGGTGAGAGCACCGAACTTTAACCACTAGGCCATTAGGGCTGACTTACTAACGTCTTTTCTTATTATTCTTGCCCTTACAGTCTTAAGACAAGTCTTTAAATTAAAAAATTTAATTCTATCATTTTTTTACTACTTTTCTAGCTATTTGTTTCTCTTTCTAGAATTTCCAGTATGTCCAGGACAGGTCTCCTAAAACTGTCTTCCAGGTTCCCATGAGTTTTACATAAGGCTTTACATCTTTTGTGGTTTTCCTCTCTTGCTCTGTATTTATTTATTCAACTTGATTCTTCAGAACAATGATTCAGTCTCCAGTTACAGCTAATCTCTTTATCAGTTTGTCTACTGAATTTACGAATTTAGAATTCTTTTAGTTCCTAAAATTAACTTTGAGCTCTAATTATATTTCCTGGAGAGTTTTCATTATTTTGTTAAAGTTTTCTTTCCTTGATTTTATTAATTCTGTGCTCTGCAGAAGCTGCCTGTAACACTCACTCAGCCTAGTTTTCCTCTCAAGTTACTGAATTCCTTTAATTGTTCCTTGCCTACTCTCGCCTGATGGTTCCCTCAGACAGGTCAGACTACTGACATCTAAGAGAGGGAAAAACCAGCAGGAAACAGAAAACATGAGAATTTTCAGCACCAAGTACCCAAGACAGTAACAAACTTAACCCTCTGTTAAAGCACAGGAAGGTTTCCATGAGGCTGCCTACCAGTTCAGTTCCCCTCTACACAGATTAACAGGACTGAACCGTCCCTCCAAGCACAAAGCACTCAGGAAGGTATCATACATTCCAACAGGAGTCAAAGGATTCTGAGAGCTAAGCCCTCTTAAGTGGCCTCTTATAGCTTTGAGAAATGGCTGATCACTGCCTTTACCTCACAGCTCGGACTTTCCTTGATGTACCAAAGAGAATGAGGTTCCCTACCCACATTCTCTCCTGGATGTCTAAAGGTAACTGAAAACCTCAGACCCCATTCCTTGGCCCCACCAGTTTGCTCACTTAGGTTATTCTATTACTCCAAAGAGGCAGTACGAGGAAAGAAACGTCAGGAACATGGGCTAGAGCCAACATCTTCCCACATTATCTCCCTTTCCCATCTTTACTGCTTCACGACGCAGCATACCTCCCCCATTCATAACTAATATTATTAATAACTAGTAAAAAAAAATAAATTAGTCACATAAACTCATTTAATCCCAACAATCCTGTGAAGCAAGGATTATCTCCATTTTACAAATGAATAAAGTGAAGTCAGGAAAGGTACAGTGTTTGAGAGCCAGGTCCACCAGCACGAAAGCCTAGTCTCTTCATAACAGACGCTGACTCCTACCTTCATATTCACTGTGTGATGTCAGGTGCACACATCTTTCAGGGCATTATTTTCCATCTGGAAATGATGATGCTAATACCACCTACCTCACAAGGTTGTCGTACAAACCCAGTGAGGGAAGGAAAGCTTACAAAGGGATCAGAACAGTGTCTGGCATACAGTGCTCGCTAAGTATTGGCTTTTAGTATCATCATTTATTTGGCATCTTTCAGCTTAGAAATCTTTTGTTTTTTAAAGCCTATATTTTCAAGTAATTCAAAAGAATCTCAACAATCTGGCACTTATCAGGTCCACAATGGCTATCATGACAATTTTTGGTCACCTCTATGATTGTTCAATCTGCTCACTGCAGCATTAAAGTTAGTGTGACTTGCCTTATAATCACATTGTAAAAGTGGGTTCTTCACAACAGTTACTTTGATTCTATGCACCATTTTTTTCCTTAGAATAGTTCAGAAGTCAAACACTATTCTGCTGTAATCTTTTAAAGGAATTAAATTTCTAATCTAATTGGCTATCCATTAAATGGCTTCTAACAGTAGAAAAGGTAGCACTAGTGTTCAGGTGTGAAAAATTAAGCACTTAACCTTGACAACATCTCAAAAACAGGGAAAAATAAATAGATGTGAACAAAGGAAAAACAAATGTAATCAAGCAAAAGTTCAATTCAGGATCTCTATGATATGCAGCACCAAGAAGCAAAATGATGAATTTAGATAATTTAAGGAACTTAAAAGTACTAATAAGTGACAAGCCTTGTAAATGCTTAAACTGGCTGAACTAGATTGGTATAAAGCTAAGTATTTTGAAGGAAAGCCAATAGTCAGACTTTTTAGAAATGTGAACATTTTCCACTCTGTGGTTAAGTGTAAATCACCCTACAACACTCCTAGGTAAGATCTATGTGATGACCAAAAGTGGACTGATTATGAGGCAGCCCAAATAATATAATGAGTTTTTCAATGCTTCGGTACATACAGAATATTTGATGACCTCTACAGTTACAACATAAAATGAAATCACCCTTTTTTAGTGATACTTATCCAATAGCATTCTATTACAAATGAAAAAACACTCAAGATTTCAGGTTAAATATGTGCCACTTATTTATGCTACTGCCTCTGGTAATCTCTTCTTATTTATGCTACTGCCTGTAGCCAAACTTTGCAAAGAGAGATACAAGTCCGCCTTTGGAAACTACCAAAAAGAAAATTGCTTTAGTCAAAAATCATCAATAGATGCTAAAATTAGTGGGTGAAAGTTTGATGACCCATCACAGAGCAGAATAATCTAGAAAAAAATTAGTATGTTGCTTCTTGATTAGTTAGCATCTCAAAACGTTAGGCAGTTTTTATCATCACGATAATCAAATTATACGTACCTAGATAAAGTGAACCACCTTACCATCTCATCTGTGAAATGAGGCTATTATCACCCAACGTTAATAGGTACGTAGAAGAGTTCAGTGAGACCAAGTGTTCTGAGCCACTAACATAATGCTTGGCAGAGTAAGGACTTAATAAATAGTAGGTATTGCTAGTAGTATTTTCAAATTCCAAATGAGACAGGTGACTCTCCTGTTGGCATGACTCTTGTCCCCTATGTATAACTAATAGTTTAAGGCAATCATTTTAATCCCGAAAGCAATTACCTCCATCCTCATATACACCAAAAGGATGAATCATTCCAAGCAAACAAATAAATCCTTCTACACTGTTGAATTATTTTATATAAATACAACACAGAAAATCACATGTTGAGGTAAGAAATCACCAAAGAAATAAGACAGCACTTTTGAAGTGAAGATGAAGTTTTTAACTTACTGACTGACTGAGTCAGACCCCATCTTAGAGCCACCATCTGCCTCTTCCTCCACATCAGAGTCCACGGCACTGTCACCTTGAAAATGAAATAAATAAACGACAGCACGCTTATAAAAGTCACAATGATTTAATCATTACACAAAAACGTCATCTTTAAAAGTGATGCAGATCAAAGAACTTTATAGTTGTTGAAAGATGACACTGTTAATTGCTTATATTTAAAATCAGTTTTTCAACGCATTAGGTACTTCTCATTGCCTTCCCTTTATCTATTACGTAAATGTATATATACACACAAGAATGTGGATATATGCTTAGACCATACACGTATGTATACATCTATCACCAGTTAGAAATTTCATTAAATTATTCTGGATTTAAAAAAGACTATCTCTGGAAACTGAAAGTCTCCATTTTTTGGTGCTTCTCTTCTGATGCTGATGCTAAAATCTTTGTAAAGTTCCAAAAGACAAAAAGTGCTTGAAAATTCAAAATTCTATAGGTAATAGTATCAAAAAAAGGAGTCATACTTCAGGCAGACATATAAACACTGGCAAATTGCAAGAAATTTTTCAACTCTGCACCTGGGTCTTAATAGAGCAGAAATAGAATGCAATAGGTAACTAAAAGCAATAAGAATATAAAGCAGAAAATAAAAAAAATATTTTAAAAGAAGTCTTTGCCTTCTCAATAATTAATTTTTTATAGCATTTAGGTAAACATTTTTCACTTCATTTTATTATTGTGTACAAACTTATGTTCTTACCTATATGCTTGATTTCGAAAAACTATACATGTATCCAAAAGTCTATTCTTGAAATGCCATTCTGATATGTAAACTATATTTCTCAGTACAAATAGAAGTAAAAATGCTCTTCAATGATTACCCAATAATGAAATTAAAGTAATATTCAAGTAAGAAAAAGAACACCTCAGGATTTATGCTGCATATAGTATTAACTAATAAGTTACCAGGATGTGGAAATATGTATTCTTACCCTCAAGAATCTTCAAGATTTTTTTTTCAGACAGGAGCTCTAACTGTTCCTGGCATAGTTTTTTAATTTCTTCTATTGAGCAGTTCTAAAGAAAATGACATTTTAAAAAATGTATTTATGTAATATAGCCTCAATGTAAACTAGAAAACAGCAATCATAAGAAAAAAAGTCCAGCTAGCAAAATCTTACAATAAAACAAATTAAAATCCACATAAATATTTCATGGGATGAAATCTGAAAATCTACCAGTTGACATCTGATCATTATAATTTATAGAGATTTAATGGGATATATAAAGTCATGTTTATTATGAAAGAACAAACTAGAGAGTAAGTCAGGTGTCTAGATATTCTTAATAGCAGCCTATTTGCTAGGTAATTCCTCTAAAGGTTTAAATATTCAAGTATTATTGAATATTAAATATTCAAGTCCTGGCTCTATATATCTTACATATATGATCGTGGGCTTAAGCTGTCCAAGCCCTATTTCCACAACTGAAAAATTAGAATACCATATATTTCCCTGAATAATTTTCAGAAATGTATGAAAACATTTGTGAATTTAATGAAACAGAAGCTATTACCAACCATCACTGTGTATTGTTACACAGCAGTATATTATTTCTTAAAGCATCAGAAAGAATCATTATACTCAATAATTTAGTTACTAACACTGCTTTGCATTTAATAGAATTATTTCCAGAAGGTCAGTAAATTCCTTACTTAAATACAGTAAACTGCCCTATTTCTTCTTGGCAAATTTTTAAATACACATGACCATTTATGGTTCTCCAAAATTCCTTTTTAATATCTTTTTGAAGTAGCTGTTTTAGTTGAAAACATCCAATTATAATTTGCATTAAGCAAAATGACTGCAATAAAGAAAGTTCCTATAAATTTCTATGTATGTCTATAGTCTGATAATGTATATGATGAAGTACCTTTAACACATCAGGAAGCATCTTCTGTAACTTCTTCTCTCCTATGATACAGAAACACTGCTGAAGCATTTCTTTTTTGTCTGATATATAGAAACTAACTGGTTTTAACGACACAGTCAGGTCCAGTCCACCCTCTTCAAGGTCACTGTGCTCTGCCAAGAATAATTCTTTTTCCAAAGTTGGCAAAAGATATTTGGTCTCCTAAAATTAAGAGATAAAGAATCATTAAACAATGTTATTCAAAATGCATGGAATATGGATATAATGTCATATACTTTCCTTTAACAAATCCTTCTTCATTAAACATTTCCAAATTCTTTGCATAGATTATTTATCTAAAACCAGAGGAAAGAATATTTAATTTTTCCAAATTCTTCCAATTTACTCTCCACAGTGCAATTAACCAAATAAGTTGACATAAAGTGACAAGACAGTATCTGAGGACACACAAATGAAAATATACTCAATATTGAATGATTTCCTAGAATTTTAGACTTCTGAAGAATTAGCATACTCCTCTAGTTGGCCCTTCACCCAAAAGTTTTATGTATGCATTGTCATTCTTAAATTCACACAAACAAAATGAGATAGCAGCAAAAATGTTACAAATCACGAATATTATACAGTAAAGTATTACTGCTTACCAAGAGCTATTATCATTTTTAAAAAACTGCTACATAATTTAATCAATTCAAAGTTGCCAAGTAATTTAAGACATTTCTGTCAATTTTCCCAGCCATCTCCCAAATCTATGCAGTCTCTCCAAATCCACGGCCGCAATCCTGGCCCAAGGGACCATCATCTTTTGCCCAGAGTACCTCATATCTACTTAACTGGACTCCCTGCATCTAACCTGAGGTCTCTGCAATCTGTTTTGTACACTGTTACTTGAATAAACTTTATAAAATGTATCTAATACTCATCCTCCCTACTCAAAACCCTCCAACGACTTCCTACTGCCCTTAGGGTAAGAGAGCCCTTGATGCTCATTCTTTGAGTTCCAAACACAAGGACCTTCTTCGAATTCCTCAAATATACCCTGTTCTCCTTTCACCTCACACAGGCAGGGCTTTCGTACATACTGTTCTGCTTACGACAGCCCTTCCTCCTCATTCCCTACCACACTATACTCAAGATGAACAATTCAGGGATCCATTCAGAAGTCACTTCCTCAGGAAAACCTTCCCCAACCATACAGTTCAGGTAGGTTTCTTTGTTATACTTTCTAATAGAATTGTTTAAAAAGTAGTTTAAAAACAGGTCAATTTTAAAGGATACTACCATAATTAGACTGAAAAAGTAAAGAAGGTCAACTCTTGTTCTAATAGCTTGCAAGGTAATTCGAGTGTTGGCGACAAGAAACGGGAACTCGTGCACACCGCTAGCAAGAACCTAAAACGGTGCAGCTGCTTTGGAAAAAAAGTTTAGCAGTTCCTCAAAAGTTATCATGACCCAACAATTCAATTCCTAGATATATATCCAAAAGAAATGTAACCACACATCTGCACAGAAACTTGCGCACAAATGTTCAAAGCAGTATTATTCATAATAGCCAAAAGGTGGAAACAATCCAAATGTCTACCAAGGGATAAACGAAGAACTAAACGTGGTACTGCCATACAATGAAATATTATTCAGCCACAAGAAGGAATGAAGTACTGATATGCATTACAACATGGATGAACTATGAAAAAACATTACACTAAGCGAAAGAAGCCAGTCACCACATATTATATGATTCTATTCATAGAAAATGTCCAGAACAGGGAAATCTATAAATCTATAGAAATACGAAGTAGACTAGTGGTTACCTAGCGAGGGAACAAGCTGGGAGTGAGTACTAGGGATGATAGCTAAAAGGTACACATAAGGGTTTCTTTTTGAAGTGATGAAAATATTTTAAAATTCATTATTATGATAGCTCTGCAACTCTGTGAATATACTCAAAAGCAGTGAACTATATATTTAAAATGGTGGATTGTTTGGCATGTGAATTATACCTCTATAAAGCTGTTACCAAAAAAAATAAACAATAGGAAACTCAACGCACAACAAATATAAATAGCACTCTCAGAATTCTGAGATGTTATTGACATGCCTAATATGTAATTTTTTTCTTCACAAATACACTTATTTCTCATTAGAAATAGGGTTTAGTTCTGTATACAAATGTTTACGATACTTAGCATTACTGGTGTCCTCCTCATGATAAAGAATCCTAAAGATACAGCAACTATTTAAGATAAGAATGGTGATATCCAAAATTGAATCTAGAAGGGGTAAGAAAACTAAATAGATCTATAATTACCAAAAATTTTGAAAAAAGAAAAAAAAAAGCACCCCAAAAAACCCCACCAGACTGACAGCTATATGGTCCAATGGTCAAGTTTTGACAAATCTTTGAGAAAAGGATAAAAACTATTGTGGAACACACCAAAAACATGCAAAGGTCCCCAACTCAGTCCATGAAGTTAGCATAATCTTGATACCCAAACCAAAGAGGATATCTACAAAAATAAAAACCAGAGGCTGATTTAACTTAGGAACATAGACACAAAAGTAAAAATACCAAATTTGGGGCTGGCCGAGTGGCCGAGTGGTTAAGTTCATGCACTCCGCTGCAGGCGGCCCAGTGTTTCGTTGGTTCAAATCCTGGGCGTGGACATGGCACTGCTCATCAAGCCACGCTGAGGCAGCGTCCCACATGCCACAACTAGAAGGACCCACAACAAAGAATATACATCTAGGTACCGGGGGGCTTTGAGGGAAAAAAAAAAAAATCCAAAAAAAAAAAAACAAAAAAACCAAAATCCAGCTAAGTACAACAACCAAACCAATAAACCAAATAGGATCTATCCCAAGAATGCAAGGACAGTTCAATATCAGCTACTTTACCAAGAAAATTACATCACCTGATTACAGGAGGAAAAGTACATGATCATCACAACAGAATGCCATAGAAGCATCTGAGAGAATTCTATAAGCCTCAGCAAACCAGGAATTGAAGAAAATTTCCATAACCTGATCAAAGGTATCTTTCAGAACCTATGGCAAATATACCTACTAGCAGAACATTACAAATGTGACCACTAAAAAAGGACTGGTTTCTCAAAAATCAAAAATAGAAATACCATATGACTCAGCTGTCCCAAAGACCCTGAAATCAACAATCCAAAGAGATTTATGCACCCCTATGTTCACTGCAGTATTATTCACAAAAGTCAAGTTGTGGAAGCAATCCAAGGGCCCATCAAGTGATGAATGAATAAAGAAGATGTGGTATATATACATAATGGAATACTACTCAGCCATAAAAAAAGACAAAATTGTCCCATTTGCAACAACATGGATGGACCTGGAGGGTATTATGTTAAGCAAAATAAGCCAGACAAAGACAAACACCACATGATTTCACTTATATGTGGCAGATAAACAAAATACACAGACAAAGAGAATTAGTGGTTATCAGAGGGGAAGGGGGTTGGGGGGTGGGCAAAAGGGGTAAAGGGGCACATATGTATGGTGACGGATAAAAATTAAGACTATTGGTGGTGAGCACGATGCAATCTATACAAAAACTGATAACAATGTACACTTGAAATTTCACAATGTTATAAACCACTATGACTTCAAAAAGGAAAAGATTAGGAAAAGAATGCCTACTATCACTGCTTCTGTTCAACTACAGAAAAGGTCTTAGATAACGCAAAAAGGACCAAAAATAAGAAATATTACTCCTGAAAGAGAAGAAGCAAAACTCTCACTGTCAGCAGAAATTTTTCTGAGAGTCAAGTTCAAACTAATAGTTAACAGTGTGGCTAGATACAAGAAAATACAGAAAGATAAATGGCCTTCTATGCTTCCACAACTCCCAATTTAAAGACGTAATGTTAAAAAAGAAGAAAACACAGAACGGTTTTGTAATCTTGGATTAGGAAAGACCTTTCTAAAAAAGACATAAAATCCAAAAGGCATATGAAAATAATATTAGTCTTGACGACAATGAAATCAAAAGCTTCAGTACACCCTGGCTGAAGCTATGGTAACATTTGCAATATACCTTACACAAAGGATCAGAACCAAGATTTCACGTAGAAAGATTCAGAACCTATCAGTAAAAAGTTGAAAACGACCAAACAGAAAAATGGGCAGAGGTTAGGTACATCTAATTTACAAAAGAAGGAATCAAATGACAAACAAAAATATAAAGATGTTCAATCTCACTATTAATCAGGAAAATATTAATTGAAACAAATGTAGTATTAATTTCCCTCATTAAGCTGACAAATTTTTTAAAAATGGATACAGTGAAGATTTGCAGAGATGGGTATTCTTATATACTGTTTGGACTATAAATCAATAAAGCCTTTTTTGGAAAGCATTTGGTGGTAACTACCAAATTTTTTGAAATGTATAAACTTTGACCCAGCAATTTCACTTCTGAAATCCTATTCTAAAGTAATTCTTGCACAAGACACATGTACAAGGTTGTTCATTTTCGTACCCTCTCTGTAATACCAAGAAAACTGAAAACCTAAACATTCATCAATAAAGATAGAATGGGATATCGAGCAGCCACGAAAAAGTATGGTACCGAATGTACTAAGAGCCCCATCCCAACAATGCAGTGGTATTATCCAATTCAATGGGTGGAATATCACAATAAAGCTCATGTGCAGGAACTTAAATACTACACAATACTCTTACATATGTGACAAGAGTTAACGAAGGGGCTGCGTATCAAACTATTAAAGGCGGGACTTAAAAACACTTCCACGCTTTTCGCTTTCTGTGTTGTATGAATTTTAAGTACGCAGTCATGCACTTGTTTATAATATATCACAGGCAAACTTTTTTTTTTTTTACAGGCGGTATCTCGGCAGGTGGATGGAGCAAAAAGAACATGGTTTTTTATAGTCAGATAGTAGATTCAAATCTAGACGTTCTTAAACTGTGAGTGTGGGAAAATTTCCTTAACCTCTGAGCCTCAAATTTCTCATTTTGTAAAGTGGAGTTAATCGTGATCTACTAAAAGGTGAAGATGAAGAGAGAAGGAAAGCGTGACTCGCAAGGGCATTCAAGGCTAGCTCCTGACCCATGCTTTTCAGGGAGACAGAGGACAGCAGCAGAAAGGGCCAAAAGCAAAATGAGTTAGCTGATCAGCAAATCCAGAAACTTGAAGTTCGAGACATGGGAGTGTGGGGTTCACTCAGATTTAGGGGCATGAACCGCAAGCACGGGCAGAACCTTGGAATCGCGGCGCTAACAGGGAGCAGACACCCCATCCCGCCGCCACATGCCGTCGTCGCCCGCCTGCTTCCGAAAACGCAGCAGCGGCGACAAGGGCGCGCACGCACCTGCTGCAGGGAGCCCGAGACGCTGGAAGACGAGTCGGTGCTCCTGCGTTTCCGCCGCTCGCTGCGCTCCACGCCGCTCCCGCCCCAGCAACTGCCGCCGCTCCCCCCGCCAATGACACTTCCCCCGAGGCTGGTGTTCCCGCAGCAGCTGACGCTCCCGCAGCCGCTGGTGCTGCCGCAGCCGCTAGCGCTCCCGCTGCCGCTGCCGGCGAGGGCGGGCACCAGGTCCGGCGCCGCGAGCGCCGCGGCCGCCTCCTGGCCGCTCCGTTTGCGCCGCTTCTCCCGGGAAGACTTCTTCCCCGTCATGATCCCCCTGCCACAATCATCCGGGGACAACCCACCGCCTCCGAAGAACCCTAAACCTCGCTCTGGAGACGGCGGGCTGCGGACGCCGGCAGTGCAATTGTACGTCACTTCCGGCCTCGGCGCCGACGCCGGGAGACGTTCCTGGGGGCGGGGCCGGGGCCGATCGCCCTGCCTCGCAGGTGGTGCGGGTCGGCTACAGTTTGCAGGAGTGCTGGCGGGTTGTCTGGTCGGTTCCTGTTGATTATTTTTATACTTCTGCAAAGGAAAGAAGGTGGAGCTTTACAACACCTCTTTGCCTTATTGATACTGCTTTTCAAATTTTGTCCCTATACAAATGCATAGTAAGGTAAAGGTGCAAGTTTTGCAAATGGAAATACATCTCCATTTCCATTTGTCTTCCAGTTTTGATTTATGCCACTAACAACGTTGTAACAATAAAGAGAATTTAGGGAAAATCTCCCTATCACCATCACCTGGACAAATGTTTTAGAAATGTATTTTAGGGAATTATACAGGAATAAGGTCTTGTGCTTCCTTGTTTTTCCCCATTAACACTATTTCTAAGCAGGTTTCCTTTTAACTTCTGAAGTCACTGGGTTCTAGTATTTCATTGTATTTTTCTCAATTTATTTAACTGATATTCAAATGCTGCCGTTTAGGTTGTTTCCAGTCTGTCACGTTTCAGAATAATGCAGCTATAAACTGCTTAAAAAAAAGATTTACATTGTTTCCCTTATGGTATTTTTTTCACCCAAAAAAGAAATTGATCAAAGCATATCAGCATCTTATTTGTTCTGTTTAATCGAATTCCTTTGAAGAAAGACTGAGCCAACTTAAAATGTTACCCATACACTGAGATCTTCGAAAAAACATTGTTCTAATATACTATAATATTAGCATTTTAACTTGCATTCTTGATTTACAATGTTGAATACTTTCCCACGGGTTGGAACACGATTTCCTCATCATGAAGTGGGCTGGTAATAAGTTTAATGGTTTATCTGCTGAAACCACTGTGTTGACTTACAATATACAATAATTATGTTGGTGAGAGGGGAGAGAGGAGCAGGGATAAAATATTGCTGGCACATCAGTGTTCCTTCCTTTTCTTTCTCCCTTCTTTTCTCAAAACCTGCCTTTTCAGACTAGTTTTTGGTTTGGGGAAACAAGGGGAAACAAGAAGAGTTTAGGAATGCAGGGGACTGATGAGGAAATCTGAGGCCATTTTTAGAAAGAGTGAGGCAAGAAAGGCAAAAGAAAAGCAGCAGTGTGTGAGGGCAGCAATGGAAGAGGATAGAAGAGAATTTAGGGAGTATTCCTGAAGATTACGTATTTCCTGCGTAGAGTGCATGAGGGACAAGTAAAGGACTTGAGTTTTTGAAAACTGACTATGGGTCATAACTTTATGACTGTTAGATTTTGTGGGCTGCTGGGTAGGATTTTGGATCTAAACACAAGCCAGGTTTTAAATCAGGGATGAGAACACATAAAAAATGTGTCACCCATCTGACTGGGGTGGTCTCAGGAGGGCCTTTTAACCACAGAAGGAAAAAAATAGGGCCTGGAGCAACATTAGCTGAGTGGTAGTAATCCTGAATCTTTCATTGGGGTGGCAAAAAGCAATTAAAAATGAGGCCTCCGTTTGACCACATTCCCTACCTGTCAGTCATTTAATAACTATATAATAAGTGCCTAAAACAAATCAGGTGCAGGGGTACACCAGCCCTGGGAAAACAGCTATCTCCACCCCAGGCTCCACCCTCAGCATTGCCTTCTAGGGTAAATGCTGCGGCTGAGCACAGTGTGCTCGCAGGAGTTCCCTATTGGCCTCATTAAATATCTTACCTCAATGGAATGAGAGTATTATGTTCATAGAATAAATACACAAAATTAATAACATGTTTATAACCTTGTTATGGACTGTGCCCGCTAAAATTTATATGTTGAAGCCCTATCCCCCCCAAATGTAACTGTATTTGGAGATAGGGCCTTTAAGGAGGTAATTAAGGTTAAATGAGGTCATGAGGGTCAAGGCCCTCATCAGATAAAACTGGTGTCCTTATAAGAAGAGGGAAGAGACACTAGAGATGGCTCTCTCTGTGAGCACACAGAGGAAAGCCCAGCCATCTACAAACCAGGAAAAGAGCTCACCAGAAACCAACCCTGACAGCACTTTAATCTGGGACTTCTAGCCTCCAGAACTGTGGGAAAATAAATTTATGCTGTTTAAGTCACCTAGTCTGTGGTTCTTTGTTATGGCAACCTGAGCTGACTGATCCAAACCTAAAATAGTGTGTGTTAGCCTGGATAGAGCTAGTTGTTTATTAATTCCTGGCTGTATATTATCCCCTTATAAGATCAATTCTCAGTTTTCACCTCATTCTACAGCAACCTGTCAAACAGTTTCCATACTTATCTGGCTGGGGCACGAGGGCTGGGCACTGCTCACTAGGTTGCTGAAGAATACTTACCAACTCGGCAGATGAATGCAGTCTTTGTCCACCCTCCCACACACTGTTCTACCACTGGTGATAGAGAAAGGTACAAAGTAGACAAAATCCCTGCCGTCGTCCGCCTGTATTGTAGTAGGGAGAAACAGACCCAAAAGAAACACCAAATAGGAAGTGCTCCATCCTCACTCACCGCGGCATTCTGCATTCTTCTTACTTGGCTTTATTTTTCTTCAGTGCTCTTAACACCACCAATGTATTTGTCTGTCTGTCTCCTTCCCCTTGAACGTAAGCTCAGTGAAAGCGAGAGCTTGTTTCATTCACTTCTGTAGTCCCAATACTAAATGCCCCTAATAAAAAATTTGACACATAGTTGACTCCTAATAAAAATTTGTTGAATGAATGATTGCATAGTTCCAGATGGAGAACCCGATTTATCCAGGATTATATGAACTCACTACATCATGGGGGTGAAAGTACCCAGTAAAATTAATGGCTGGGAACGCGTCTTTCATAAAGGATATCAGTAGGAGGTTTACTGGGAATAGTTCAGTGCTCCTCCCTCACAGGGCAGGGGGCTTCACTGTTTGACAGACATTTTGCTAGCCTTTTACATAAAGACTTTTCTGCTATTTTATGAAATCCCATGTACACATGATTAACCTGGGGCTTAGGTTAAGCAACTTGCCTTAATTCATTACCAAGTAGTGGAAATGTCACTGAAACGTTTGCCTTTCTAACTCCGAAGCCAGTACTCTTTCACTATATTACACTGCACCTGGTTGTTTTACTATTGAAAATGTTAAATGATGTAGAAATAAGCAAACATTTCTTGAATTTATTAGTTCCTTTCAGGACACAAAAATGAAAGAAATGTGGTTTGAGGGCTTGTTTCAGGTCCCTCTTCTGCTCTATGTTATCAAACTTACATGCCACTACCAGCCACCATAGTTGCTATTATGATAAAGTAGCTACCACAAACTGATATTTTTCTCCACACTGATATCTAGTTTTGCCAACATCATTTATTAAATATCATTCTATTCTCCATTGTTTTGTTACTAACGACTAGTTATGCGAAGACTTTTAAAAACACTCTTCCATCTCTATTAAATGGTACCTAGAAGGCCAAAAGCACCCTGTTTTTGTTCTTCTAACCTCCTTGAGTTAGGGAAGGGAAGTATCTTTAAGGAAGCTGAGATATGATGCAATCAAGGAAAAAAAAAAAGAGAAAACACACCAAGTACAGTTATGCATCGCTTAATACATTCTGAGAAGTGCATCATTAAGCGATTTTGTCCTTGTGCGAACATCAGAGTGTACTAACACAAACCTAGATGGTATAGCCCACTATACACCTAGGCACTATGGTACTGATTCTATGGGACCACGGTTGTATATGTGGAACACCATTGACCAAAATGTCATGATGCATTACACGACTGTACACATCACCTATGAAGTATTCTGGCCACAATAGTTTAACCTCCATCTAACCAAGCCTTTGGACTTAAGGGAAACAGAAGGTGTGGCTGACCGATTCTGAGAGCCCCCAATGATCCCTCTCCCTGGTATTCACAGCCTGTGTGATCCACTCTCCTTGAGTAGTCTGCCTCCACCCAATGGAATACTTTGATGTTGAGGGGATGTCATGTCTGTGATTAGAATATATTCTGACTTTGGTCCTGCTAGCAGACTCTCTCCCTTGCTGGCTTTGGTGAAGCCACTTGCCATGATGGAGAAGCCCACAAGGCAAGACACTGAAGGCAGCCTCTGGCCAAAAGCCAGCTACCAACTGAGGTCCTCAATCCAACAACCTGAAAAGAAGTAAACACTAACCATGTAAGTGAGCTTGAAAATGCATCCTTCCCCACTGGAGCCTTCAGATGAGTCCCCAGCTTTGGCTGACACCTTGATTGTAGCCTCATGTGAAACAAAGCAGCAGAGGATCCAGCTAAGCTGTGCCAAGATTCCTCATTCACAGAAAATTTGAAATAAATGTGTGCTGTTTTAAGCCAGTTATGTTTTGGAATAACCTGTTAAGCAGCAATAGATATTACTAATAGATATAATTAACACAGAAGAATTATAGGAATGTGTTTTACAAATACAAAATGGGGGTACTTCACATTCTGGACTTATCTGTTCCAGATTAAGAAACCAGAGACACATAACCAAATACATACATAAACCTTGATTAGATCCTTTAAAATGAAAGTTATAAAAGGCCTTCTGAAGGCAATGAGGAAATTTCAATAGACTAGATACTAGATATTATGAAATTACTAATTGTTAAATGTGATATTGTTTATAAGTCATATTCTTCAACATGTCCTTATTCTTAGAAGATGCATATTCAAGTATTTAATTGATAAATGTGGACTGTGACTTATTTTTAAATAATTTCAATAGAAAGTATAGAATTAAAGCAAATATGACAAAATGTTAATTGTAGAACCTTGTTGGCAAGTCCATGAGTGTTCACTTTGCTTCTTTCAACTTTTCTGTGCCTATGAACATTTTCATTAAAAATCTGGAGGGAGGGACCAGCCCCGTGGCCGAGCGGTTAAGTTTGTGTGCTTCACTTCAGTGGCCCAGGGTTTCGCTGGTTCAGATCTTGGGCGTGGACATGGCACCGCTCATCAAGCCACGCTGAGGCAGCGTCCCACACAGCATAACCAGAAGGACCTACAACTAGAATGTTCAACTATGTACTAGGGGGCTTCTGGGAGAAGAAGAAAAGGAAAAAGAAAAAAAGGAAGATTGGTAACAAATGTTAGCTCAGGTGCCAATCTTTTTTTAAAAAATAAAAAACTTAAGGGAACCACATAGAAAAATGATGTTAGTCTTCAAAATTATATTTATAATCACAACTATACTGTGTGCTATAGGCTGAATGTTTGTATCCTCCCAAATTCATGTGTCGAAACCTAATCCCCAACATGATGGTATTTGGAGGTGGGGACTTTGGGAGATGATTAGGTCATGGGGCTGGAAGCTTCATGAATGGGGAGACCCCAGAGAACTCCCTCCTCCCTTCTGCCGTGTAAGGAGACAGCATCTAAGAACCAGGAAGTGGCTCTCTGGCACCTTTATCTTGGATTTTCCAGCCTCAAGAACCATAAGAAAGAAATGTTTGTTATTCAAACCGTCAAATTTATGGTATTTTCGTTGTAGTAGCCCAAACAGACTAAGACACTGTGTATAATTTTTTATAGAAAAATGCATTAGAAAGTAGAATACTTAAGAAATTATTTTTAAAAACATTGAATAACATTTCCTAATCTCAAGTGGCAAACTTATTATTTCAAGACCTGTAGGAAGGATGATCCATCACAAATGATCCTCCTTAAGTTTTTTCATTTCTTCACAACATAACCATAAGATATACAGCAGAAACTGCTAAGGAAGCTATAGCCCAGAATTATCACCAGAATTACCTTTGTGAAGCATCTGTTTTTAGCTATGCTTCTTCCATCATTTAAGATTATGAAGTGGATAAAACATTTCATTGCATTGCTATTTAGTCATAAACTCAGCTAGTCATGGGAAAAAAATCACAATAGTGACACGATCATTTAAAACATGTCATGTCAGAGGGAGGATAATAGTTGTGCAACATGGACAATGATAACTTAGCTCTTTTGCAGGCAACAGTGTTTCAAATGCAAAATGGACATTAACTCCAAGACATTTACCACTGGAGGTGAGTTGGAAACATCTATCAAGTCTAAAAAATGTGCATTAACTTGACTCACCAACTCCAGGTATAAAATGTATCCCAAGGACCTAGTAAGACTCTTGTGAGATTTGTCAGAACATTGCTTGATGGCTGAAAATTGCAAACAATGTCAGATTATAGGAAAAAGATATATCCTTATAATGTAATATTATATTTATTAAGGTGGAAGTGTGCATACTATATATGTCAAGTTTAAAAATCAGATTATTGAACAATGTGTATTATACAACCCTTTTTTAAAAAGATAAAACACATGTTTACATACCTACTGATATGCCACAAGATATTAAGAATGGTTCTCTCTGGTTAATGGGATTACAGATAATTTTTATTTGATGTGTGTGTGTTTTATTCAACGAATTTGTATTTTTTCATTCAGAAAAAATATTAAGGGAATCATGGGAAAAAGTTTAAGGAAAAAGAAAAAATCTTTAAAATATCACTAAACCACCATTTAACACATCTTCCAAGTGAGATTATGTTTTTCCTTTTACTAAACTGTACTTTTCATAATTGTTCTTCAATACACATGAAATACTGATACAATAAAAATTGATATAAAAAGACCTGTACACTAATAGGAAGCAAAGTGTTTACAATTCGCCACCTCTTAAACTGTGAAGAGTAAACTCATACTTTTAACCAAGAGTCTATGTCCTACCATATTCAAAGGTACCTAGTATTTCAAAATTGTAGATAAACTTTTTGTACTTAAAATTGCACACTACACTGGACATATGAACAAGAAAACAGTGTACTGTAATGGAACCAGGCTGACCTGGGTTAAACTCTTAACTTTGCCATTTAACTTTGATTTACCCACCTAAATCCCAATTTAACAAAAGGTAAAAGCACAAGTTCTTAATGGAACCAGCAAACAGAATATTTAAAGTCTAGGTACACACGAGCAAGTTGCAATTTAATACTTAGCAAAATACACATCCCCTCTATCTATATTTTACCCATTCTCTTTTGACATTCCAAAAGTTTTTCCTTGGATTAACCTAGACAATCACAAACTTTTCCTCCCTTGTTGGGGAAGAACTGCAATTTGGCATTAAGCCAGGAAATTCATGGTTCTATATACCATAAATGTTGAGAATGCTGTTCAGTATTTTAGGCAAAGTTCTCTTTTTGAAAAGAGCTTTCCCACTTTAAAAAATAGAAATAGTTACACTTCTCTTAAGAAACTGAAGTTCTCTGTGACACAATAAATTATGTAATTAATGGGATGGTTCCCTCTTCGTATTAGTTGCTAGCATGTTTAGAGACCAATTTCTGACACCCTTTCCCTAGGAACTATAGCATGGTATATACACTTTTCTTTTTTTCTCCTATAGTGATCCATCCATTATCTCTACTTCTGAAAAGAGAGATAACATCACCCTCCATTTAAGGGGTTTTGGGAATTAAATACCAAAGTCATTAGCACAGCGCCTGGACCACAGTAGGGGCTCAAAAATACTAATTTTATATGACAGGCTCTGGACTTGCAAATAACATAGTTCGATATATTCTTGCTTGTACCACTGCCTGATAAAATTCAATACATTCCAAATTCCCTTTCAGATAATGGAAATGACCAAAAATAAACAATCAAATCAAAACTAGAATGAACACAATGATGTTATCTCAGATAACAAAGGGCAAAAGAAACTGGATAAGAAGCCTGGAGTTAACCTGGGACCTCATCTGTCTGAACTGATACACGACCTAACATAGCTTTGTAATTTGCTTTTACTTCATCGAAAAATGAGCCATCAAACAAATACACTTTCTATTTATAAATAGAAATGATGTGAATTAAATTATTTTATATCTTTTCAATATTTAGAATAATTTATAACAAACTTAATTTTTAAAAATTGTATAATTATCCTAAAACAAGACTTTGAAATGTATCAGTGCTGTTGAAAGAATCCAGCAATGAAAATGAGAAGAGCAGAAATTAAAGACAACCACCAACAATTAACACTTTGGGATACGTAAGTAGTAAAAGCAGATTACACACAATAAAAGTCCTTGTCTTCTCCTGTGTGGCTAAGGTACGGAAATTACGCCACTGTAGTTGTTGGGCTGTTGATTATAGCTTATTCTTAATTTGTCTAAACTCCTGAAAAGCTACCCACATTACACAGGAAAATCTCACAGTTCATCAGTGCAAAAATTTTATTTCTCCTTCGTTTCCCCTTCCCCTTCACTTTACAAGATCTGAAATTTT
Source organism: Equus quagga (assembly GCF_021613505.1). Lineage (NCBI taxonomy): Eukaryota > Metazoa > Chordata > Mammalia > Perissodactyla > Equidae > Equus > Equus quagga. Next base: position 125,602,126 of record NC_060272.1, read on the forward strand.
ACTTAATCCACAGCATTCTTTTTTATCATCTGTAATCAGTCATGTAAAATGTGAGAAAAAAACACTAATCAATTTAAAATCTCAGCTCCCTTCCCCATCGTTACAGCAAATTTAGGATAAGTCTACAGCATTCACTTACTTTAGCTGGTTCTGACACTGAGGCATACTTTTTTATTTGAGAATCAACGCCTAAAGACTTGGCTAATTGTACAGCATTTGAATCATCACTGATAAGTGTCCCAAGAGCCACAAGAAGTCTAAAAGTGGCTTCCAGGTCTTGGACAACTTCCAAGACTGTGCTAATTACTGACAAGCACTGAGCTTTCCCTTCAATGTTATGGTCTTTATGAAAACAAACAGAATAGTTCAGGGTCAATGTAGCCAGAGCAATGTGAATGTTCTTATTGCTCCCTGATTTCAGTTCTATTGCATGAGACATTAGTGATTCCCTCTGGGACATCATGAGCTTCTGTCCTGCCTGGCCAACAAAACAATTGCAAAAAGTCCTGAGAGCAAGCAGCTGGTTTGCTGGCTTTCCTTTAGGGTTCAGAAGACTGATAAGATGACTGCTGAATTGAGCCCCTTCCTTTTCATTGCAGAAGTTCTCATTCACACTGGGATGTTTAATTGACAGCCGAAGAATGTCAAGTGCAGGAAACACAATATCTATTAAAAAAAAAATCATTAATGTTTATGAAAATCCAGAAAATTCCTATGATTGTTACTCAATTTTTAAGGATTTTATGTTCCTGTTACAAAATTAATACTATTTCAGAAAACGTTAAAAACCATATGCCTGCTTTACAAAATGTGTCTATTTCTAAAGCTCGCATTAATTAATTTTTTTTTTTTTTTTTGGAGGAAGATTAGCCGTGAGCTAACATCTGCCACCAATCCTCCTCTTTCTTTTGCTGAGGAAGACGGGCCCTGAGCTAACATCTGTGCCCATCTTCCTCTACTTTTTATGTGGGCGCCTGCCACAGGACAGCCTGACAAGTGGTGCTGCGTAGGTCTGCACCTGGGATCTGGACTGGCAAACCCTGGGCCACCGAAGCAGAATGTGAGAACTTACCCGCTGTGCCACCAGGCTGGCCCCTTAGTTAATTTTTAATATTTATACATACTGGATTTATTGCTACTAGAGCATATATGCATTAAAAATAATGTAACTCTCTTGGGTTATCAAATAGCCTGACACACAGTGAGTATTCAATAAATCCTTGTGGAATGAATGAGATGGTTTTAAAAGTCCTATATCTCAATCAAAGAGTTGAAGAGGAAAAGTTCTTTATAGAAGAATTCCAGTTGACAAACGCTAATAGGATGCTTACAGATTAGTCGAGAGCTTTAAATTCAAGGAATTGGGTAGACACCATCTAAATGAATGCACTAGACAATCTTAGCATCATTAAAAGTGAGCAAACTAGAAATTATGCGCCCAGTGATATAAAAGTAGTATGCAGCATCATTTATAAAGGATAATCACCTAAAAAAATCTATTGAACCAGAATCTAATTATGTCTAATAGAAACTATAGAAATAGAGGAACACAGTAAGTGATCAGCCAAATCTACAATATGGGATTTTGTATGACAAATGATTTTTTTCTCCAATAAATCAATACCATGAAAAAATACTAGGGGAGAGGACACTTTTAGAATTCAAAAGGAATTAAGTGAATTAATTTTTTAAAAAAATAAAAAATACTTACAACAAATGTTTAGCATAGGGTTAAGAGGTCACAAAGAGTTTCCTGGAGTTTGCAGGGGATCCACAAATGCTCTCAAACAGTATACAAAATGGCACACGTATGGGGATCATTATGTCACCTTTAGACTCTCATAAGGCATATGACCAAAACAAGACTATGAATCACAGTGGTATAATAAATCCTTTCTGTGAAGCTTCTCACAGTGCGAATTACAATTCCCCAGGTTAACTTTTATTTAACTAGAAACCCCAGTAATATTGATAGAAATGAAAAGACATATTTCCAGCTTTCTAATCACATTTTAAAGAGTGTTTCTATACCTTCAGGCCAGTTAATAGCTTTCCACAAAATCTGAAGTTGCTGGGCTGTGGGTTTTTCTGAAGAACTATTACATATTAAAGACAGTATTTTTTCAAGAAGTATCAAGTCATCCTCAGTCAACTTCTTTTCTTCAGATGCAGTTCCATTAAGTTCCTTCAGTTTACCTAGAACCCAAAACCATTTCAAAAATTCTCTAACTGTAATTAGCCAGATATAATACATAAATGCCAAAATTTTCAATAAGAGTACTCTACCATACACCATGGGGATGTGAGACTTTCACCGCAATTATCCAAGACCATAAAAATAAGGATAAGGCCTGTGAGTATTTTTAAGTTGAGCACAGTATAAAAAGAAAGGTTACTGTGACGATTTTTATCTTACTTGTTATTTTCTAAGATCTTCTGAAGCTTTCCACTTGGAATAAGTTTTAATGTATATCATATTTGAAATCATTCTGAAGGATTTTCAAAGCATTATCACATCATATATACCCAAGTATCCACCAATGCCCTATTTTCTCAGTGAGAAAATTTCTAACAACTTCTAGTCAACTTATGTCAATTTTTATCATTAACAATGAAATGGTCAAATGTCTATTTATAATATTTAATTTATTGACTAAGTTCCATATGCATATTTGACATCACATTATTTTAAAAACATATTTAATGGAAATATTGCCTTTTCCCACCATATTCAGATTTCATGAAACAATTTCCTTTAAACTCTTCACATGCATCTTCAATATCAGCATCCCTGTCAACACTAATGCTACTCTGAGTCATCTAACACTGCTTCCCCAAAATCTTTATCTCAAAGAATAAAAAAACCCAAATTCCCACATCACAAAAGGTTTAAAGAGGAAAAATTGTCCAAATTCACAAATGTTTATGAATCATAACTGGAAACTTGGACGTGTTTCAACCATTCTTTGGCATTAAAACTTAGTGGTTAAGTTCACGCGTTCTGCTTCAGTGGCCCAGGATTTCAGCAGTTCAGATTCTGGGTGCAGACATGGTACCACTCATTAGTACATGTTGAGGTGGTGTCCCACGTGTCACAACTAGAAGGACCCACAACTAAAAAATATACAACTATATACTGGGGAGGTTTGGGGAGAAAATGCAGGGAAAAAAAAGAAGATTGGGAACAGTTGTTAGCTCAGGTGCCAATCAAAAAGAAAAAATTTTGTTAACACTAAGAATATTCAAAATAAAGTTTATAGTCAAGTGTAGCTTAACAACAGGAATACATTCTGAGAAATGTGTCATTAGGCAATTTCGTTGTCATGAAAACGTCATAGAGTGCACTTACACAAACCTAAATGGTACAGCCTACTGCACACCTAGGCTATATGGTATTAATCTTATGGGACCACTGTCATATATGTGGTCTGTCATTGACCAAAACACTGTTATGCAGCACATGACTATACTTAAGGAAAGCAGGGGCGAGCCCCGCGGTGCAGAAGTTAAGCACACACGTTCCGTTTCGGTGGCCCGGGGTTCGCAGGTTCAGATCGAGGGTGTGGACATGGCACCATGTGGCAAGCCATGCTGTGGTAGGCATCCCACATGTAAAGTAGAGGAAGATGGGCGCAGATGTTAGCTCAGGGCCAGTCTTCCTCAGAAAAAAGAGGAGGATTGGCAGATGTTAAGTCAGGGCTAATCTTCCTCGGGAAACGAAAAAAAAAAAGGATTGCAAAAAGCAAGAGACCTTTTAGATTTGTATAAGACTTGAAAAATGTCAAGTTGTCTAAAAGTGTGCATATACTTCTTTATTGTTCAAAATAAAGCAATTGAGAAAAGAATTATGAATTATTTTTATAACAATAGCATGAGGGTAATTCTGACCAAAAAACCCCCTTGTCTTCTATTCAGGTATGTATGCTATCTTATTTCAATTAATTCTCACCATAATCTTTGTGGCAAACAGAACTAGTAGTACTCTTAGTCCAAAAAAATACCCTGTCATTTTGTTTTGAGAAAAACAAATTAACAGAAAAGGCAACCAAAGTCAACAGAGCAATTTCATTTTTAATGGGCAATTTAAACAGCCTTTTATTATTATTTCTAAGGGCCACTAATTTTTTAAAGACAAGATCTTTAATTTTTAAATGCTTTACTCATTTGTTTTCAGTATTTTTTTTTCCTGAAAACATTAAGAGCTTTGGGGACACTATTTACATTTTTCCCCTTAATTTTTTTCCACATTAAGTCATCATAAAGCATTTACTTTATATTTGTATAAGGCTTCTTACAAAGTATTAAGGGTCTCCTATTGGATTGTGTATTTGTAGTCGACACAGTTGTGTAATACCACAATACAAGCCTCTATCACGTTAAGCACCAGTTCCCAGCGCATGTTAGGAGGAAAAACAGCTTGAGTGCATCCCAAAAAAGTCTGTCGATATCCGAGAGAACTATTTAATTAAAATACACTTACCTAATATTTGTGTAGGGTTTGCTTGGTCAAAAGTGACAGCTTCTTTTTTAGGGAAATAAATATTCATTGTTTTAGACGAAGCTGACCGGTAGGCACTATTCCCTATTTACAAAACAGAAGACAATGAAAATTTGACAGAATGGTCAAAAATCAGATTTTTCTAATTGTGTGACTTTGTTTTCACAGTTATTGAGATATTTAACTACTCAGTGCATGCAAAAAAAATAAGTCATCTCAGAAAAAAAGAAAAATAAATCATTCACAGGATACTGTTTATATTTGTTGGTATAAAAAATTTTAGTTTTTGGAACGGGAGCTTACATGTAAAACAAAGCCTTTTCAGTTCAAAAGGGAGCTTACATGTAAAACAAAGCCTTTTCAGTTCAAATTTTGTAGTTCTCTCATATTTTTAACATTCAATCTAAATTATACATTTTAAAAGATCAAAGAATACAAAACAATTATGAAACTTTCCATTCCCATCTTCCCTAAGGCATACTGATCTCATTCTTCTCATGTCTTTTACTGCTGGTTCTAAATGATCTAATAGGCATTGCCATTTTCTACATCGTTTTTATAAATCCCCCCAAGGTGTAAGTTCCTGAAAGGCAAGAGTCCTAGTCTTTTACCGTTTTTACTCAAGTCCCTATTATAGTAACCGAAACTCAGCATCCGATGATGAACTAACAACTGGTCCAAGATGAAAATTCAGCAACACACAGTGAACAAGCTACTTTGACTAAAGTGCAATTTAAATCTAATTTATACCTCACTTACATTTCAAATCTTAATTTATTATACATTTTTATTCTAATGTAAAACTAAGGCATTTTGCAAAAATGTGAATAAAACATTTTAATCTTATGAGTATATTAGAAATAGAAAGGGGGAAGGCAGATAAAGATAGAGGAAGTAAGGAGATAAGTGCACAAAATTAATTTGAACTGCTTATAAAACATAAACTATTTACTGACATGATCAAAGATGAGCTCTATAGACACTGCCTGCACTCCTGGTCATTACAGTCGACTTGTGGTAAGGAGAACGCAAATCAAATGTTGTCCAAACACTTAAGTACAGTGCAAGGTTCCCTGAAGGAAAAGAATACGGTGAAATGGGAGTTTATGACGGAGCAGGGGATCTGAAAAGGGGCATATGCAAGTGTCCAGGAAAGTTTCACTGAGTCCGTTTAATAAATACTACACGGTAAATTTAGATAAAAAAGAAAAAGGAAGGAAAAAAGAAACAACTGTGGTCTATATAAAGCAAAGGCACAAGTATTCCAAAAGGGAGCAGCGTGTACAAAACTCCTGAAGTAGAAAATAGCATGGCATGCTTAAGAAGCTGATACAGGCCAGTGTGGCTGGGCAGAAAAACGGCAGAGAGGAATGTGATGCAAGGAAAAGATTTTTTTAATCAAGGGAGAGGCATAGACAGAGTCAGCAAAGATCACTGGCTGCAGTACAGACCACTGAGAGACCAATCTGGAGGCTATTAGTTCATCAGTCTAGATGAGAGATGACAATAGCTTGGATGAGGGTACATCAAGGCCCAGTAGACACACCAAACTGTTAAAGATTGTAACTTGTGAAAAATGGGACGAAGCACTGTTAAATCTAGACTCCATTGTCATGAACAGCTACAGCTAACAATCACTAAGCATTTCTTCTGTACAAAGTGGTTTACATATATTTTGTAATTTAAAGCTCTTAACAACTCTAGGAGGTAGATATTACCTCACCTTTACAAATGAGAGAAACAGAGGCACAGAAACAGAATGACTTGCTCAAAGGAAAATAGTTAAAAAGTAGTGGAACTGAGATCTGAATGTAAGCATTTTTATTCCAGAGTCCTTAATCTTAACTGCTTTGTTATACTTCAATACTGCCAGCCACTGTTATTTTTGCAATGAAAAACAGTCTACAAAATCACATACCAAGTTCTTACGAAGAGTGTTGGTTTTTTTGGTATTTAATTTACTATGCTCAATAATATATGTTATACATATTCTCTTGTATAAAATAATAAATAGGGAATAATATATGCCAAGAGATCTGTCAAACTTGCAAGAGATGAACCACAAATTTAGCTCTGCGTTTCCTGGCAGCCAATACAGGGGAAACCATGCCTGCATATATTCAACAATGATGAATAATTAAGATATGCCAGACTCCAGCCTACACATTAAGGATAAAAAAATAGTAAGTTGCTCAGGAGAAGCCCTAAATTATAAAAGCATATTCTTCTCTGAGTCTTCTTAAAGAGAACAATGTATAATGTAGTGAATAATATTCTCAACACATTAAGTAATAACGAAAGGCGAGAGATTGGAATAAACTCAGAGTTTGTAAGGATAGTGAGGAAACCAGTCTTACTCCAGGAGAACAGCAGTTTTCAATTCTGGCTGCACATGAGAATCACATTAGAAGATCATAAAACTACCCCTGCCAAGGCCCCAACCAAGAGCAGTATTAGACCAAGTGAGCATCTCTGGGGACAAGGTGAAAGTACTTTTTTTAAGCTCCCTAGATGATTCTAATGTGCAGTAATGACACACCTCTGAGAACACACTAGAAGCCAAGTCAAGAAGTTTGATATTGATTTACTATATAAAAAGTTCTCCAGCAAGAAAAAGACCTATTTTCTTAACCTTTCATTAAATAGTTTTAATGAATTTTAAAAATCTAATAAAAAAGAAAAAGAAATGAAATGTGTATACCTGTAAATGGATCAACTCCAGTCATGGCAGTTCCCGTACCTGCAGAGCCTGGCACATAACGACCACCACCTAAAATGCAACAATACTTCTAGTAAGCACAGGTAACTGCAGATTATAAAGTTCAAACTGCTCCTTCCTTACACAGAATAACTTATTTTCATTATCAGTCACACTTCAGAATCGCATCTTAAGAAACGGGCTGTAAACTTAATACAGGAAAACGCTTAGAATAGTGCCTGGCCCAGAGTTAGTGCCCAAGAAATGTTAGCCAGAAAAGCAATTCTCAAGTTACCAAATAAACACGAGATGCCTTATATACTATAACTACAGAAGTTTCATGAACTACAAAAGCATTAGTGGATTGGAGAGAAAGAAATTAAAAGGTTTCCATATTGAAATGTGAACACTAGTCTACTGAAACAGAGAGGATTAGCTGGCACATAAGACAAATGCTGATGCAGGACTATGAACATCTCCAAATCCTGCTGATTCTCTCTGCATTTGTATTTCATGTTCCTTTCTTTCCGTTTTCAGTGAGACAGCCACAAGTACAATCTCAAATGTGACACTGGGCTACTGTTGCAGCATCCCTAACTCTTACCTTACCTCTTTCCTATTTGTCTTATGTGTTCTAGGCCCTGACTTCAATATCTAGGAGTCGGTATAACTGGTATACCCCCTACAGAAAAAGCAAAGAAAACTAAAAAACAAAACAAAAACCTCGGAGATAAATAGGATTAATTAAAATGATGAAGAACCCAGAGTAAGCAGATTTGCTGAGTTTTTACTATATGCTGGCCTGCAAGCTAAGGATCTTATACGCACATCCTCATTTAAGTATTAACTAGATCCTACTATTATTCATGATATTTTAGAAGAGGAAGACTGAATAACTTTCCCAAGGCATTAAGAGGTAAAGTGTAGTCCCACACTTTTCTAAATGTGGTTCTCTGGCAACCTGTTCAATATGCAGATTCCCAAGGCCCACCCACAATAACCTAGCGTTTCTCCATATTCCAAATTGGCTTCACTTCAGAAACCTACAGGGAGCTTTTAAAACGACCTAACAGCAAATCACACTGAAGACCATTTAATCAGAATCCGTGGGTGAGGGATCAGGGCATGAGTATTTTTAACCTCCTCACTAACCTAGTCTATCAGATCTCTCTGTGCATAGGACCTTGAGATAAGTAATTTAAACAGGCATCCCATGAGATTCCAATTGACATCAGAAGTTTGAGAACCACAGAGATAAAGAAAAGAAAAAGGAATTGAGATTGACCTTAAATCGTAAGCCAGATGGAGAAACCTTCTGGCCCTAGTGCTGCTGGCAAAGTTGGGGAACATCATCATCAATAATAATAGCCAACTATACTGAGGGCTTAAACATATTCCATGCATTTTGCTGAACACTTTACTTATATTATACTATTTAATTCTCATAATATCCTAACGTGGTGGGTGTTGCTATCTATTATTTATCATAGTGAGGGCCAGTTATCCTAATAATTCCATAATTCTCTTGGACATTTAGTATGTTATCTTGCATATCTCCATAATCACTGCATCTTCTGAGTTACCGACACTGTGCAATAGTGAGTCATGCTCCAGTTATGATGGCCGAGTTTTTTTGATTTTGCTGGTATTGTTTGAAGCTTGTATGGTGTTTCCGTTCCAAAAAAAAAGCCACCAATAAGATTCAGGAATTCTGTTGTTCTAAGTTTCAGGACATGACTGTGCCTGATATGCTGATAGAGCAAGTCATCTTACCTCCTCTTCAGATCCTCACTACCTTTCCAAATTGCATTATGTCATCAAAGACTTCCTTAACAGCCATTGTGCCATCACAACATTTAGCTTGCTAGTTGGTTTTTGTAGTCCAATGGTTAGCAATGCACAGGGTGCAGCTATTTGCAGCTAGGCCACCAATTCATTCACAGGAGAAAGGAAGCTCACTGAGAGCAATCCACAACTTCAGGACACTGACCTGAGGTTGTGTGTTGGTCCAATCTATGGTTTAGAGAGGACTATACGTTGTCACTTTAAGTAATCACAGTACTAAGTCTGCAATGTCAATGGATACCATAAACGCTACAGGTCTCTTCCCAAATTTGGTTTATTGTCCAGGAACTCTGGCTGAAGATCCAAGAAGAGCATCCTAATATATATCAAAACCTATTCTGAAAACAAGAGACTTCTTCAGCTGCATTAAAGTCCAAATCAGACAATCTTTTTCCAGTAGTGTTGACACTGAAGCACGCATACTTTGGCAAATAAAGTCACTTTGAAGAGACACACCAACACTTCCAGGGCTTCATGAAGGCCATTAATAACTGAGATTAAGCAGACTAATCCTGAGTAGCTGGGTGAACTGGCTCCTTCCATGCTAAGGCAAAATATGCCTGGGCAGATTTCTTGACTGCACTGCTCCATCCAGTATCATGGACTCACATGGCTCCTTCTCTGCTCGTGATCGGGGGCAGCTCGCCACTGACAGCACTCATGCTGTGTCTTGGTTGGTGGGTTCCCCTATTATCCAATTTCACAGATAAAAAAAATAGGCTCAGATGGGTTAAATAACTTGCCAACTTCTCATAGCAAGTAAGTAGTAGAGTCAGATTTTAAACCAATGTCTCTCTGACTCTAAAAACTATGCTCTTAATGACTCTGCTCTCCTTGAGGGAAGGACCACTGGAGAAAACGATGAGTTCTAATAATATGCTATGTAAAAGTCATGAGGAAAGCTACAAAAGTACTCCAGGAAAAAGCAAAAATTAGAAGTCAAAAAAAAGGAGATCCATCAAAATTGGAAATATAGATAAGGGAATTATCACAGTTATTGGATGATATCCCCAAAATGTAAAACCATATAATGCAAAATGTTACACATTCACTGCAGAAAGATTTATTAATCAAAACTGCATCCCACCTGTAAAAGGATCTGCCGCAGGCAGCGTATTAGAAGATCCTGATGAAGAGCCTGGAACATACCGACCACCACCTGTACATGCAAACAAAGGAAAAGCTGAAGTGTGTGAAAGTCTGGAGTTTCATATACAGCACAATGCTTACATTAGAAGAATCTAAGCTTGGAGAAAAACAGGAGTGGAAGGCTGTCACATGCTAGAATAACAGGAATTACAGTCAGATGTCTATTTTGTGTGTGCGTGTGAGGAAGCTTGGCCCTAACCTAACATCTGCTGCCAACCATCCTCTTTTTGCTTGAGGAAGACTGTTGCAGAGCTGATATCTGTGCCAATCTTCCTCTATTTTATGTGAGATGCCGCCACAGTGTGGCCTGATGAGTGGTGCTAGGTCCATGCCCAGGATTCAAACCCACAAACCCTGGGCCGCCAAAACAGAGCACACGACTTAACCACAACACCACTGGGCTGGCCCCAGAAGTCTTATAGTTGGAAAAACTAGTAAGGAACTAAAATTTCAGTGGTTCTCCAAGTTTTTTTTCTTAACTTTAATACTTTATTGTATCTTAGTCCCTGCACTTAAATAGTAAAATAACTCAATATCAAATATAAAAACAGAAATTGCAGGTGGTCTCTGACCTGAAATAATATACACATACAGTCAGCTCCTGTTCCTGTTCCTATACAAATTCACTAAAATTCCTGCTGTTGCTGTTGCTATCAAAACCACAGGCATCAAATGTTAATCTTTCAGAGAACCTCTGGACTCATTAACTCGTGTCAAACAGCGCATTCAGTCTGGGGATCCAACAGGGAACAAGATTGCTTGTATCTGCTGAAGCTCACAGCCTACTAGAGAAGAGAATTACAAAGGGGATGCCTGCTACAAAGGAAATGGATTCCCACATATACGTTTACCAATGTGTGGTGTGTGTGTATATATGTTGTTAGTACCTCAGGGAAATAATCAGAGGCATCTGCAAAAAGATATATGTAAGGATGCTTATAAAGTCAGAGTATCAGAAGAGCAAAAAAAAAAAAAAAAGCCAAACAGTTGTTAGATTTCCAGACGGAGCCAGCTGCTTTAATATCTGTCCTCCATCTCACAAAATAGCTTACACAGTACTGTACTCATGTGTTCATTCTTTTGTACTATAGCCTGAAATTCAAGTAACAGAAATATCCAGGTAATAAACACCTTATTTTTTTCCTTTTTCTGTCAAGTGCAACTACTGGGAGGGTCACATCGTTTATAGTTCAGTGGTGAGTCAGTCTGATAATTCTGTTTACAAGTCAACATGCAGATGAGACTAGATTTATTATGTGAAGAGGCAATGGAATTTTGAACTAGAGGAAGAGGAGATAATTGGGAGCATGAAGTATCTACAAGAGAATAAGCAAAATGAGGACTATAAAGGACTTGAGACAGGAGGAAGATACAGGATCCTTGTAAAACAAGGAAGAGCACTCGTACACGAAAAATGGAGTTAGAAATAACAGCAGGAAAACATTAACAATAAAGTGCCAATTTCAAAATTGTATTTAGAGCTGGCCCTGTACCTAAGAAAAGAGGAAGCATTTTATTTCCTCTTGTACCACAGCCTCAGTTCCCAGGACCCAGAACTCAGGCTAATGCTACTAGAATTATAATCCATTTCCAAGAAGCCAGGACTCAGACTAGCACCACTAGAATTATAATTCATGAACTGGCATGAGAACCTTATCCCATTTACAACATTTCAGACACTGTACACTATGTTACAAACAGCTGACTGAGCTAATTACAAACATATAAAATGAACATGTAGAATATAAATCACATACAAATTAAAACTATCCACAATTCAGTCTTAGATTTGATGTACAATTAACCAATTGAGCCTCATGTGAAAACAAAATTTCTGTTTACTAAAATTTCACCAAAAAATATATTTTTTATATATATATATATATATATATATATTTTTTTTTTTGAGGAAGATTGGCCCTGAGCTAACATCTGCTGCCAATCCTCCTCTTTTTGCTGAGGAAGCCTGGCCCTGAGCTAACATCCGGGCCCATCTTCCTCTACTTACTTTTTTTTTTTTTTTTAAAGATTTTATTGTTTTCCTTTTTCTCCCCAAAACCTCCCG